>NC_092038.1:116224966-116277999 GCF_003086295.3 Arachis hypogaea
AACGTGCATCATAGTGCCCTTTCTTTAGAACCAGCTGTGAACAGAAGAGATTTTTTCAAAATAAAAATAAAAAAGAAACACTACTTAATGGTAAAACTATTTTTGGAAAAAACATTCGGAAAAACAGGATACAAAATTGGTAATTTCAAGTCGTGTAATCTTTGATATCTGTCATGCACAGCATATGGCGAAAATTTTCAGTTCTTTTAGTAGGGAGCCACACATCACACATGAATACATGCTACGCTTTAGACAATGTGTCATAAATTATAATTCAAAAAATATATCCTTATGTAACCCGCACAAACATTCAATCAAAATGTGCGTGTGGTTGGAAGATTTTATTGAAAGTTCCTTGTGGTTATTATACTAACTAATATCAAAGAAGACTATACAGAAGAACAAATTATTATTGTTAACATATATAGTTACGTTCTATGTGTTTTGCATGCATAAACATTATTATTAATTCATGTTTTATTATCTGATTATGTTGTATTATTATTCCCTTATTTCATATACGAACAAGTGTGGGGCTAAAAAATTTGGATATGGAAGTTGAACGAGTGTTATATCTTAGCATGATAATTTTTTGGTATTTTTAAAATTATGGGAGGTACACAAATTGAAGGGTCGATTTGTGTTTAAAAAATTTTAAAAGTTTGAAGTACACAAATCGGACCAACGATTTTGGTAAAAAAATTAAAAAAATTTGGAGTACACAAATTTGTGTACTCCAAATTTTTTTTTAATTTTTTCAACACAAATCGGACGTCCGAGTACAGAAATCGGACGTCTGATGACGGTTCGATTTCTGTACCTCTTATAAATCGGACAGTCTGATTTGTACTCCATGTATTAAATCATCCACATTTTAGAAAAATACTACAGTAGATCACAATTTAAAAAAATATCATTGTTAATCCAATATTAAAATAAAAAAGTGCAAGTGTGGAAACAAGTTATCTCTGGTAGAAATATGGTAGAAATTTAAATGTAAATATTTTTATGTAAAGTTAATAATTAAAATAATTAAATGATTTAATATACTTGATTAAATTGTCATCTAATGATATTTAATTAAAATTTCGCATAAAAACAATTGCGTACAAATTTTAACTTTAGAAATATAGTAATTCCATCTTGTTTTCTGGTAGAACCGTAGAACTTAGTAGGTGGTTGGCAATCGTGATGCTATTTGGTAAGTTTAATTTGCATTGGTACTTTCACAATTTAGAAAAAAAGGAATAAATAATAGTTTATAGTTAAATTAATGCATGCAGCATATGAATAGTTAAATGAATGAGTTAATAGTTAATTTAGTCCTCGAAAGTATGCCCGATCTCCATTTTCGTCTCCGAAAGTCAAAATTAATCAAAAACGTCCTCAAAAGATATCCGTATTGATCACGTTCGTCCTTCCGTCTTCTCGGTTGATGAGATGCAAACGGCCGCTTACGTGGCCGTTAACTGCCAACTTGGCAGTGAAGTAGGACGACGTCGTTTTGGTTGAGTGAGCCAGTAGCGTTGAGTATTGTCTTCTGAAAAGGTTTGGAACGTTGCGATGCGTTATCCCTGTCTCATATCAACCATCGCTGTGTCTTTCGCTCCAAAACGTGTCGTCTCCCACAAGGTATGCCTAAGCGTTTGACCGAAGCTCTGCACCACCTCGACAAGGATCGTTAGTGCTGCTCGACGATTACAGTGGAAAGGGTTTGGCCGTTGAATGCAGAGTAGATGTTTATACTGGAGCAGCATTGCTAGTAAAAGAAGGCATTGAGACGTTGAGAGGTAAGGATTGAACTCATAATATGATTTCTTAGTTATTTTGTGATGTGTGTATTGTTACTGTGGTGGTGTTAATGTTCTTCTGCTTTAGGGTTTATTAGTGTTGTTTTAGCATTTTCGTGTGTGAGGTTGTGTTACTTTGTATGACTCTGTGACAGTAGTCAGTGATGTTTGAATTTAGTGATGGTTCTGTTGCATATTTTTTTTTTGGGTTATAGGTTGATTGGTACCAACTGGGTGTAGTAGGTGGTGATTGATACAGAGCAGTTGTTGCTGTTCATGTTTGTTTATGATGTTTTCGTGTTTGCCATTGTAGATGGAGGGTCCTCCCATGACCTTTGTTTTTCACTATGGTGGGTTGTTTAGGACGGGTGAGGATGGAGACATGGTTTATGAACCTGATAATACAGAGGTATTGATGGGTGTTGAGGGAGACACACTTGATGTGTTTTTTGTAAGGGGTTACTATAAGGAGCTGAGATACATTGAGGCTGGCAATTGTTGGTGGAAAGTTCCTGGAGTTCCGATTCCATCTGGGTTGAAGAAGTTGGTGATAGATGCTGACTTGATTGCAATGTGCAAGGATTGTAGGAGGAACCACCATTTGATCAACCTATACTTTGAGGACTGCATCTCACAGCCCTGTGTAGTGGACAATATAGGGAAATGTGTAGCTCTTCTGGAAGCAGGAACTAGTAAGAAGAAGAAGTTCAGTTCCAGGCCAAGATGCACCACTCCCAACCTGTGAAAACTCCCATAGTGAACCACCCTCAGCCGAAAAAACCGATCTTTGAGCCCACTAAGGCAGCCTCACAGCCCAGTAGGCCCAAAGCTCAGCTAGTAAACTTAATTTTCAGCCCACAAAGCCAGCCTCACAGCCCAATAAGCCCAGTAAGCCTTATTCTCAACCCGCCAAACTAACACATCAGGACTCAAAGACCACCTCTCAGACCATAAAGACTCCCTTGCAGTCAACAAAACTCCACCCTCAACAAACCAAAACCAACAATCAGGAGAAGACAGCCCCACATCATTACAAAACATCCTCTCAACCAGCCAAGAACCCAGATAGTGATAACAAGAAAGGAAATAGCAGTGCATGCAGAGTAACAAGTTCTGGAAGAACTGTAAGAAGGTCCTATCCAGGATGAAGATTCTGACTCTCATGATTCGTATGAGAGTACTGAAGAGAGTTGTACAAGCCTCCGAAAGTTCTAGGAGACAATTTATACAGCAGTGAAAGTGATAGTGAGAGTGGAAAAAGGTTCACAAAGAAAGCAAAAGCAAGCTGAAGCGAATGAGAAGCATAGGCCTCCTAAGTCTAGACTTGCGGATAAAGAAATTGACACTGATGACTCAAGTTATGAGGGTTTTGAAGATGAAGAAAGCTCTGAATCTGGTAAGCTCTCAATCTGGATTGCTACTGTTTTAATATTTCACTTGGCCAAATTTTAATGTCTTGCTTGTTATGATTTGGTAGATGCAGAGGAAGATGATGATGATCTTGGAAGTTTGTCAGATCCTGACTCATGGCATTCAGAGGATTCTGGGAAGGAGTTAGACTCTGATGAGGACACACCAACTGTTTATCCCCAATATAATGAAAAAACAAAAATTTGGAAACCTGAAGTTTGAGGTTAGTATGACTTTCAAATCAAAAGCTGAATTTATACAAGCCACTAGGGATTACACTATCCAGTGGGGCAGAAATATATTATTTACCAAGAATGATAGAGTTAGGGTTAGAGCTGTTTGTAAGTTAGATGATTGTCCATGGGTGATTTATTGTGCTTGTAACAGTAAAGACTTTTCTTGGCAAATTAAAACGCTAGTTGATAATCACACCTACCCTAGAAAGAGAAAAAACAGGACTGCAACCCAAACTTGGACACTTAGCAAGGTAGTACCTAAGCTTAGAAAGCACCCAACTATGAAGCATCGAGAGGTGTATGATTGGTTTGTTCGAAAGTGTAATGTGTACCTCAATAGCACATGCATCACCAGGGCACTAAAAGCTGCTAGAAAAATTGTAGAGGGTGATGAGATAGCCCAGTATGGTTTGGTGTGGGATTATGCAAACGAGTTACTTACTAGCAATCTAGGATCTAGAGTGCAAGTTGGTGTGATCCCTATGCCTGAGAGTCCTCCACTATTTGATCGGTTCTATGTCTGTCTTGATGCTTGCAAGCGGGGGTTTAAGGCGGGTTGTAGACTCTAATTGGACTAGATTGAGCGTTTCTGAAGACACTACACGGAGGATAAATTCTTATTGCTTGTGGACAAGATGCTAACAATCACATCTTTGTGATTGCCTATGCAATTGTCAGTGTGGAAAACAAGGATAATTGGCAATGGTTTCTTGAACTGCTTCACAGTGATCTATGTGACTACAGAGAGCACAAATGGTGCTTCATCTCAGATATGCAGAAGGTAATCATTTCTGTAAGGACTAATTTGATTTACTTAATATTCATTGAAGGACTTTGATTTAATGAATTCAATGTTGAGGACTGAAATGATTTAATATCTTTTTGTGTTTTGTCTTTTGGTGCAGGGTTTAATCCCTGCTGTTCAGGAAATTTTTCCAAGAGTTCACCACCGCTTCTGCGTATGGCATTTGTGGCTCAATTTCTCGAAATAGTGAGGTAGTTGTGAGTTAAAAGACCTTGTGCGGGAATGTGCAAGGTTAAGGACAACACCTGAGTTTGAGAGAAACATGAAGAGAGTTAAGTTGATCAACGAGAAAGCTTGGCAGTATCTTGATAAATGGCCAAAAGAGGCATGGACGAAGGCGCATTTCAGTGAGACTCCGAAAGTGGATAACATATGCAACAATGCCTACGAGTCATTCAATGCAAAGATCAAACACGAAAGGAGTAAGCCTATCCTGACCCTGGCTGAGGAAGTTAGGAGAATCATCATGAAGAGTTTGGTTGATAACAGAAAGAAGTTGCAGAACTACTAAGGAATTCTCCCTCCTGTTTATCAAAGTAGGTTGGAAGCTATGACAGTGCTGTCCCGCAATTGGGCTCCTCAGTGGTGTGGTGATGAAAAAGAGGAGTTGTACGAAGTGCATGGCTGGCCGACGAATATGGTGGTTGACCTGGGCAAGCACACATGCACCTGCAGGTTTTCACTCATGATAGTATCTTTACTCTATGAATTTGTTTGGCTTGAAAGGAATGCCGTGTATGCATGCAATATCGGCAATACAAGATAAGAATGACAATAGACCTGAAGAATATTGCCATGAGTGGTTAAAGATGGAAGCCTATAAGCGTACATACTGTTTTAATGTCAATCCGGTTAAGGGGTAGGATCTATGGAAAAAAACGCCACATCCAGCACCAGTCCTACCCCAGTGAAGCCTAAACCTGGGAGGCCAACAAAGAAGCAAAGAAGGGACAAAGAAGAACAACCGAGTGGGTCAAAGACAAAATGAGAAAAAAATACAACCCAATCCGGTGCATGTACTGCGGTGAGGTTGGACACAACAAAAGAGGGTGCGCAAAAAAAAAAGGCTGTGGATGCTGAGGAACATGCCAAGCAGATGCAGCTACAATTGGCAGTTGTTACCCCTGGTCCAGAAGGTGCTGAACCTGAAGTAAATGCTGCCCCTACTGATACTGATATTGGTACACAAGCTGAGGCACCTATGCCTTCACTTCCATCACCCACTCAGGCTGACTCAGAGAGTGACAGCAGTGACTCGGAATGCATCCCACCAACCCAAGAGCCCCTAAAGGTAGTATCATCTATCATCACTCATAAAATTTTTTTGAATGTAGCCTAATCATGTCAGAAACTCATTTGATACTGGATCATACAGGATCAATTGTTTGGTAGGCTAGCTAAGTTACAAGTCATCAAAAGAAAAGCAAGGTTAACGTCCTCCCCTAAGCATGTTGTAACTGGATCTGTGGCTGTTTCTGCTGAGACCATTAAGGGGACAAGTTCTGGAACTGCTAAGCGGTTGAAAAAATTTATGACCTTTGTGCCTACTCTAGGCTTCAAGGCTCCAAGGAAGACTGATGACAAAGTTTGATTTGTTAGGAATGTGTAGTTGTTGACTCATTTTATGTATGAAACAACATTCTGTTTGTTGCTTTTGTGTGTGGTAATTTAGTCTCTGGACAATGTATTTGTCAGTTAAGAACCATATGACTTTGTTCTGCTATTTCTCTATTAAGACAATGTCACAATTAGCCGTCAATGACAACTTACTATTAAGATTAACATTACTTACTATCTTCATTTTGTTTATGCCTCAACATAATTCATGCAAACACAGAATTAATTGCCAAATTTTATAAAATTATCCACGTTTGATAGGGAATTGCTTCAACTTCAAATAACTACTCCCATTCAAATCAACAATTTCAATACATCATTACATGTTCATACAGGATAACTGGATTCATTTAGAAGTACATAAGAAATAACAAAGTATCATAACTACTACAAACATCAAAATCATTAGCAGTTTCAAAGCTCTAACTTCAGCTTCCAAAGTGCCCAACTTCCATGCCACCTTCACCCTCCATTCATCATTCTCACCTTCAACCTCCATATCAGCTCCTGCATCTTTCTTTGTACCACACACACCCACTGCTTCAAATTCATCATCATCAACCCACTTAAAATAATTGCAGTGACTGCCCTTCTGCAATTTCAGATGGGAGTAAAAAAAAAATCAGAGAACACCCAACATCATATAAGAACATGAAAAAGCTTTAACTTCCTTTACCATCACTCACCCTGTACCTTGGACATGCATGGAACAATCTATTCGGATTCTCCGCTGTCCCAGATTTCTTAATCACAGTCTTCAGCCCACAGAAACATGATCCATCATGAGCGTTCACCTTCCTCCTTCACATCGAAACACTGGATCCATGACTGTCGTGCGATGCATGTGACAAACCGCCACCACAACCACCATCTCCTCTCTCCATCCACGCAACCAGCCAGGGATTACGCCTCCCACTTACCTCTACTGCCACCGAAAGTAATCACCTCGATGTATTTATTGTTCGAATTGGGATTAGGGTTTATAAACTCGAAGGACTAATTTGAGTGCTTAAACAAAACTTATCTTGTCAGCAACAACATCCTACAGCCTGGCGTTGGCCAACTTGGCAGTTAACGGGCCACGTAAGCGGTCGTTTGCCATCTCATCAACGAGAAGACGGAAGGACGAACGTGATCAACACGGGTATCTTTTGAGGACGTTTTTGATTAATTTTGACTTTCGAGAACGAAAATGGAGATCGGGCACACTTTCGAGGACGAAATTGACTATTAACTCTTAAATGGATGGTTTATTTTTAATATATATTCTAAATTATAAACAAATTATCTGTCTTATTAATTAATTTTTAAAATAATTAATATAATGTAATAATAAGCATTTTGTATTATTAATGAAAAGTATATACATCTAATCATATTATATATTAAAAATTTTAATTAAAATTATCAATATATAGTAAGCGAATTTTAGATTGAAGCTTTAGTAGAAAAAGTTCGTCAACCAATCTGAAAGTAACCTACCCCGGGCTAGTATGTGTTACCATAAATAACATTGATCTCTTTTGAGTTCAATAATGTAATTAATTAAATTTACCCCCTTTTTAATTGTTAAATTTACACTTGTTATTCTTATTTATTTTGTTCTATTAACGTTTATAATATTAAAATAATTATTCCTGATAATAATAAATTTGAATCTCTCAATTATTATTTTAAAAAAAATAAAGTATATTTTTTGTACTTGAAATTTGTTAAAAATTTTAAAAATATCTCTAAATTTTATTTTGTTTTAATTTTATTTTAAAAATTTTCAATTTACATTAAGTATATTTCTGACAGTTAATTTTTAAAAAATTTAAGATCAATTTAATAATAATTTTACAAAAATAATCTTCAACTCAAGTAAATTAGACATAATTATAATGTATTATTGCTAGATTTTTGTTTTAAATTTTTTAAAATTTAGTTGTCGAGAATATATTTGATGCAAATCGAAAACTTTAAAAAAAAATTAAACGAAATAAAATTTATGACTATTTTTAATAAATTTTAAAGATAAAAAATATATTTGATTCTAAAATAAATAAAAAGGTTATTTGAAAAATAAAAGAAGTGTGGTTAGGCGTAGAGTGGGTCCCTAATGAATGTTCTACTATTATAAACGGTGTGGGGCCAATCCAGTTGTGCCTCCTCAGTTCTGAGCAATAGTTTTGTGATTTTGTCCCTCTCTTTGACCCCTGACCTGCAGACCAGACCTCTCTCATTTCATTTATTTATTTAAGGTGAATTCTATGACCTAGAAACAAAGATTCTTTTATATGTGTATGTTTGTGTTGTTAAAATGGTAGTGTGATAAGTGTTTAAAAAGAGAGTAATTGAAGAGATAAGATTTGACATGTTATAAGTAAAATGTAATGTATTTTGTCTTATGTAATATGTAAATAATGTATTGATTAAATAGACTAATTATATTTATATTAATTAATTATTAAAGATAATATTAGACTTGTTTAATTTTTTATTTTTAGACTTTTTGAATGTATTCTCTTTTCAAAAATATTAACTTTACACACAAAAATTTATTAATATTTATTTATTTTAATATATACCTTTTCTTTTTTTGATGACTTAGATATATTCAGTTTCACAAATATAAAAATGTATTTACATATTTTAACCAACAAAAAAATATAACTTTACGTATTTACATACATTTAAATTAACGGTAATATTTATATATATTTAATTTAAATATTATATCAATATATTGTCAATATTATTCTAACTACATATAGATATTTATAAAAAAATATTATTCAAACACCACATATTCTTGACATTTTATAAAAATAGTTTGTTATTAATTATTTATATATTTAAATTAATTAAAAACAAAAAAAATTTATATTTAATTGTTTAAAAATATTGATGTCAAAATAGCATTTGTAATACTATCATTTTTATAGTGTAGAAAGAGAGAATATATATTTTAGGAGAGTTGATTTTTTTTAAGAATGAAAATTATAATAAGAAACTTTGCTTTTTGTTATAAAGGAAAATTAAAAATAAATTTAATTTTAATGTAGTGTTAGTATAAAATAATTTTATATTTACATCTAATGATGTAACACTATATTAACAAAAATAATTTTTATAATGGTGTGAATTGTCATCCAAAAGACCAAATAAATTAACGACGGTGTAAAAACATTTTACACTGTCAATACATCAAAATTAAACTCACTAAAAATATGTGTACCAAAATTTGTATAACACATATAGAAAATATGGTAGACACCAAGAAAAATATAAAAAAATATAGTTATTTTTGATATTATGCAGACGATATCTTTATTTTGTTTGCATTAAATATCTATTTACAATTGTTTATAAAAAAATAATTAAAAGAAAATTTCAAATACTAAAAAAAGAAAAATCTTTTAATAATTAATATTTCAAAAAAATATCTAAAAAATATTAAATATAAGTTATTATTGAATATTTTAATGCAACCTATTATTTTAATTAAATTATTAATTTTTTACAATGAATATATACTATGTTATTAGTGAAATTTAATATTTATATTTATTAAAACAAAAAAATATTTCAACAGATTTAAAAAAATATATGATTAGTTTTTTTTAAGCACTAGAAGTGTGTTAAAAAAAGGATAATTTTAATATATTATACATTATTAATTTAATTTAAAATAAATAATAAATTTTGTGGTAAAAATTAATTTTTCAGATAATATTTTTTATATAAATAAAAATAATAATAAAAGTAACATGAGTTAAAGAAAAATTATTAACTTAATGAAAAATAATAAAAATAATTAATTATTTTTCTTTCAACTCATGTTACTTGAAAAAAGAAAATTCAATTAATTATTTTTATTTACATAATAAATATCATCTAAAAAACTCATTTTTACACACAAAAATTTATTAATATTTATTTTAAATTAAATTAATGAATTGTATAATATATATTAAAAAATTATCATCTTTTTTAACACAATTCTACGTGCTCAAAGAAAAACTATCATATAGTTTTATTAAATCTGTTCAACATACTTTTTTTGTTTAATAAAATATTAAATATTAAATATTCACTCAATAACATAGTTTATTCATTGTAAAAAATTAATAATTTAATTATAAATAATAGGTTGCATTTAAAATATTCCAATAATAACTTTTTATTTAATTTTTTTAGACAATTTTTTTGAAATATTAATTATTAAAAGAATTTTCTTTTTAGTATTTGAATTTTCTTTTAATTATTTTTTATAAACAATTGTAAATAGATATTTTAATGCAAACAAAATAACAAGATATCGTCTGCATAATATTCAAAATAACTATGTTTTTTTATATTTTTCTTGGTGTCTACCATATTTTCCTTATATGTATGGTTTATACAATTTTGGGTAAATATTTTATGAGTTTAATTTTGATGTATTGACATGAAAATGTCTTTTACACCGTCGTATAATTATATTTGGTCTTGATGACAATTCACACCATTTATAAAAAGTAATTATTTGTTAATATGTTTACATCTTAGATGTAAATATAAAATTTTTATACTAAACTACATTAAATTAATTTTTTTTTAATTTTCTTATAACAAAAGAAAGTTTCTTATTATAATTTCATCTAAAAAAAATAACTCTCTAAATTATTATTCTTCTTTTAATATAAAAATGATAGTATTACAAATGCTATTTTGACATCATATTTTACAATTATATATTTTTTTTTATTAATTAAAAAATTTAAATATATAAATAATTAATAACAAACTATTTTTATAAAATGTCAAGAATATGTGGTGTTTGAATAATATTTTTTATAAATATCTATATGTAGTTAGAATATATTGACAATATATGATATATATTTAAATTAATATATATAAATATTACGTTAATTTATTGTAAATACGTAAAGTTATATTTTTTGTTGTTAAAATATGTAAATACATTTTTATATTTGTGAAACTGAATATATCAAGTCATCAAAAAGAAAAAAGGTATATATAAAATAAATAAATATTAATAATTTTTGTGTGTAAAGTAATATTTTGAAAGAGAATACATTCAAAAGTCTAAAAATAAAAAATTAAACAAGTCTAATATTATTTAATAATTAATTATAAATATAATTAGTCTATTTAATCAATATTATTTACATATTACATAAGACAAAATACATACATTTACTTATAACATGTCAAATTTATCTCTCAATTACTCTTTTTTAACACTTATCACACTACCATTTTAACAACACAAACATACACATATAAAAGAATCTTTGTTTCTAGGTCATAGAATTCACCTTAAATAAATAAATGAAATGAGAGAGGTCTGGTCTGCAGGTCAGGGGTCAAAGAGAGGGACAAAATCACAAAACTATTGCTCAGAACTGAGGAGGCACAACTGGATTGGCCCCACACCGTTTATAATAGTAGAACATTCATTAGGGACCCACTCTACGCCTAACCACACTTCTTTTATTTTTCAAATAACCTTTTTATTTATTTTAGAATCAAATATATTTTTATCTTTAAATTTATTAAAAATAGTCATAAATTTTATTTCGTTTAATTTTATTTTTAAAGTTTTCGATTTGCATCAAATATATTCTCGACAACTAAATTTTAAAAAATTTAAAACAAAAATCTAGCAATAATACATTATAATTATGTCTAATTTACTTGAGTTGAAGATTATTTTGTAAAATTATTATTAAATTGATCTTAAATTTTTTAAAAATTAACTGTCAGAAATATACTTAATGTAAATTGAAAATTTTTAAAATAAATTAAAACAAAATAAATTTAGAGATATTTTTAAAATTTTTAACAAATTTCAAGTACAAAAAATATACTTTATTTTTTTAAAATAATAATTGAGAGATTCAAATTTATTATTATCAGGAATAATTATTTTAATATTATAAACGTTAATAGAACAAAATAAATAAGAATAACAAGTGTAAATTTAACAATTAAAAATAGGGGGTAAATTTAATTAATTACATTATTGAACTCAAAAGAGATCAATGTTATTTATGGTAACACATACTAGCCCGGGGTAGGTTACTTTCAGATTGGTTGACGAACTTTTTCTACTAAAGCTTCAATCTAAAATTCGCTTACTATATATTGATAATTTTAATTAAAATTTTTAATATATATATGATTAGATGTATATACTTTTCATTAATAATACAAAATGCTTATTATTACATTATATTAATTATTTTAAAAATTAATTAATAAGACAGATAATTTGTTTATAATTTAGAATATATATTAAAAATAAACCATCCATTTAAGAGTTAATAGTCAATTTCGTCCTCGAAAGTGTGCCCGATCTCCATTTTCGTTCTCGAAAGTCAAAATTAATCAAAAACGTCCTCAAAAGATACCCGTGTTGATCACGTTCGTCCTTCCGTCTTCTCGGTTGATGAGATGGCAAACGACCGCTTACGTGGCCCGTTAACTGCCAAGTTGGCCAACGCCAGGCTGTAGGATGTTGTTGCTGACAAGATAAGTTTTGTTTAAGCACTCAAATTAGTCCTTCGAGTTTATAAACCCTAATCCCAATTCGAACAATAAATACATCGAGGTGATTACTTTCGGTGGCAGTAGAGGTAAGTGGGAGGCGTAATCCCTGGCTGGTTGCGTGGATGGAGAGAGGAGATGGTGGTTGTGGTGGCGGTTTGTCACATGCATCGCACGACAGTCATGGATCCAGTGTTTCGATGTGAAGGAGGAAGGTGAACGCTCATGATGGATCATGTTTCTGTGGGCTGAAGACTGTGATTAAGAAATCTGGGACAGCGGAGAATCCGAATAGATTGTTCCATGCATGTCCAAGGTACAGGGTGAGTGATGGTAAAGGAAGTTAAAGCTTTTTCATGTTCTTATATGATGTTGGGTGTTCTCTGATTTTTTTTTTTACTCCATCTGAAATTGCAGAAGGGCAGTCACTGCAATTATTTTAAGTGGGTTGATGATGATGAATTTGAAGCAGTGGGTGTGTGTGGTACAAAGAAAGATGCAGGAGCTGATATGGAGGTTGAAGGTGAGAATGATGAATGGAGGGTGAAGGTGGCATGGAAGTTGGGCACTTTGGAAGCTGAAGTTAGAGCTTTGAAACTGCTAATGATTTTGATGTTTGTAGTAGTTATGATACTTTGTTATTTCTTATGTACTTCTAAATGAATCCAGTTATCCTGTATGAACATGTAATGATGTATTGAAATTGTTGATTTGAATGGGAGTAGTTATTTGAAGTTGGAAGCAATTCCCTATCAAACGTGGATAATTTTATAAAATTTGGCAATTAATTCTGTGTTTGCATGAATTATGTTGAGGCATAAACAAAATGAAGATAGTAAGTAATGTTAATCTTAATAGTAAGTTGTCATTGACGGCTAATTGTGACATTGTCTTAATAGAGAAATAGCAGAACAAAGTCATATGGTTCTTAACTGACAAATACATTGTCCAGAGACTAAATTACCACACACAAAAGCAACAAACAGAATGTTGTTTCATACATAAAATGAGTCAACAACTACACATTCCTAACAAATCAAACTTTGTCATCAGTCTTCCTTGGAGCCTTGAAGCCTAGAGTAGGCACAAAGGTCATAAATTTTTTCAACCGCTTAGCAGTTCCAGAACTTGTCCCCTTAATGGTCTCAGCAGAAACAGCCACAGATCCAGTTACAACATGCTTAGGGGAGGACGTTAACCTTGCTTTTCTTTTGATGACTTGTAACTTAGCTAGCCTACCAAACAATTGATCCTGTATGATCCAGTATCAAATGAGTTTCTGACATGATTAGGCTACATTCAAAAAAATTTTATGAGTGATGATAGATGATACTACCTTTAGGGGCTCTTGGGTTGGTGGGATGCATTCCGAGTCACTGCTGTCACTCTCTGAGTCAGCCTGAGTGGGTGATGGAAGTGAAGGCATAGGTGCCTCAGCTTGTGTACCAATATCAGTATCAGTAGGGGCAGCATTTACTTCAGGTTCAGCACCTTCTGGACCAGGGGTAACAACTGCCAATTGTAGCTGCATCTGCTTGGCATGTTCCTCAGCATCCACAGCCTTTTTTTTTTGCGCACCCTCTTTTGTTGTGTCCAACCTCACCGCAGTACATGCACCGGATTGGGTTGTATTTTTTTCTCATTTTTGTCTTTGACCCACTCGGTTGTTCTTCTTTGTCCCTTCTTTGCTTCTTTGTTGGCCTCCCAGGTTTAGGCTTCACTGGGGTAGGACTGGTGCTGGATGTGGCGTTTTTTTCCATAGATCCTACCCCTTAACCGGATTGACATTAAAACAGTATGTACGCTTATAGGCTTCCATCTTTAACCACTCATGGCAATATTCTTCAGGTCTATTGTCATTCTTATCTTGTATTGCCGATATTGCATGCATACACGGCATTCCTTTCAAGCCAAACAAATTCATAGAGTAAAGATACTATCATGAGTGAAAACCTGCAGGTGCATGTGTGCTTGCCCAGGTCAACCACCATATTCGTCGGCCAGCCATGCACTTCGTACAACTCCTCTTTTTCATCACCACACCACTGAGGAGCCCAATTGCGGACAGCACTGTCATAGCTTCCAACCTACTTTGATAAACAGGAGGGAGAATTCCTTAGTAGTTCTGCAACTTCTTTCTGTTATCAACCAAACTCTTCATGATGATTCTCCTAACTTCCTCAGCCAGGGTCAGGATAGGCTTACTCCTTTCGTGTTTGATCTTTGCATTGAATGACTCGTAGGCATTGTTGCATATGTTATCCACTTTCGGAGTCTCACTGAAATGCGCCTTCGTCCATGCCTCTTTTGGCCATTTATCAAGATACTGCCAAGCTTTCTCGTTGATCAACTTAACTCTCTTCATGTTTCTCTCAAACTCAGGTGTTGTCCTTAACCTTGCACATTCCCGCACAAGGTCTTTTAACTCACAACTACCTCACTATTTCGAGAAATTGAGCCACAAATGCCATACGCAGAAGCGGTGGTGAACTCTTGGAAAATTTCCTGAACAGCAGGGATTAAACCCTGCACCAAAAGACAAAACACAAAAAGATATTAAATCATTTCAGTCCTCAACATTGAATTCATTAAATCAAAGTCCTTCAATGAATATTAAGTAAATCAAATTAGTCCTTACAGAAATGATTACCTTCTGCATATCTGAGATGAAGCACCATTTGTGCTCTCTGTAGTCACATAGATCACTGTGAAGCAGTTCAAGAAACCATTGCCAATTATCCTTGTTTTCCACACTGACAATTGCATAGGCAATCACAAAGATGTGATTGTTAGCATCTTGTCCACAAGCAATAAGAATTTATCCTCCGTGTAGTGTCTTCAGAAACGCTCAATCTAGTCCAATTAGAGGTCTACAACCCGCCTTAAACCCCCGCTTGCAAGCATCAAGACAGACATAGAACCGATCAAATAGTGGAGGACTCTCAGGCATAGGGATCACACCAACTTGCACTCTAGATCCTAGATTGCTAGTAAGTAACTCGTTTGCATAATCCACACCAAACCATACTGGGCTATCTCATCACCCTCTACAATTTTTCTAGCAGCTTTTAGTGCCCTGGTGATGCATGTGCTATTGAGGTACACATTACACTTTCGAACAAACCAATCATACACCTCTCGATGCTTCATAGTTGGGTGCTTTCTAAGCTTAGGTACTACCTTGCTAAGTGTCCAAGTTTGGGTTGCAGTCCTGTTTTTTCTCTTTCTAGGGTAGGTGTGATTATCAACTAGCGTTTTAATTTGCCAAGAAAAGTCTTTACTGTTACAAGCACAATAAATCACCCATGGACAATCATCTAACTTACAAACAGCTCTAACCCTAACTCTATCATTCTTGGTAAATAATATATTTCTGCCCCACTGGATAGTGTAATCCCTAGTGGCTTGTATAAATTCAGCTTTTGATTTGAAAGTCATACTAACCTCAAACTTCAGGTTTCCAAATTTTGTTTTTTCATTATATTGGGGATAAACAGTTGGTGTGTCCTCATCAGAGTCTAACTCCTTCCCAGAATCCTCTGAATGCCATGAGTCAGGATCTGACAAACTTCCAAGATCATCATCATCTTCCTCTGCATCTACCAAATCATAACAAGCAAGACATTAAAATTTGGCCAAGTGAAATATTAAAACAGTAGCAATCCAGATTGAGAGCTTACCAGATTCAGAGCTTTCTTCATCTTCAAAACCCTCATAACTTGAGTCATCAGTGTCAATTTCTTTATCCGCAAGTCTAGACTTAGGAGGCCTATGCTTCTCATTCGCTTCAGCTTGCTTTTGCTTTCTTTGTGAACCTTTTTCCACTCTCACTATCACTTTCACTGCTGTATAAATTGTCTCCTAGAACTTTCGGAGGCTTGTACAACTCTCTTCAGTACTCTCATACGAATCATGAGAGTCAGAATCTTCATCCTGGATAGGACCTTCTTACAGTTCTTCCAGAACTTGTTACTCTGCATGCACTGCTATTTCCTTTCTTGTTATCACTATCTGGTTCTTGGCTGGTTGAGAGGATGTTTTGTAATGATGTGGGGCTGTCTTCTCCTGATTGTTGGTTTTGGTTTGTTGAGGGTGGAGTTTTGTTGACTGCAAGGGAGTCTTTATGGTCTGAGAGGTGGTCTTTGAGTCCTGATGTGTTAGTTTGGCGGGTTGAGAATAAGGCTTACTGGGCTTATTGGGCTGTGAGGCTGGCTTTGTGGGCTGAAAATTAAGTTTACTAGGCTGAGCTTTGGGCCTACTGGGCTGTGAGGCTGCCTTAGTGGGCTCAAAGATCGGTTTTTTCGGCTGAGGGTGGTTCACTATGGGAGTTTTCACAGGTTGGGAGTGGTGCATCTTGGCCTGGGAACTGAACTTCTTCTTCTTACTAGTTCCTGCTTCCAGAAGAGCTACACATTTCCCTATATTGTCCACTACACAGGGCTGTGAGATGCAGTCCTCAAAGTATAGGTTGATCAAATGGTGGTTCCTCCTACAATCCTTGCACATTGCAATCAAGTCAGCATCTATCACCAACTTCTTCAACCCAGATGGAATCGGAACTCCAGGAACTTTCCACCAACAATTGCCAGCCTCAATGTATCTCAGCTCCTTATAGTAACCCCTTACAAAAAACACATCAAGTGTGTCTCCCTCAACACCCATCAATACCTCTGTATTATCAGGTTCATAAACCATGTCTCCATCCTCACCCGTCCTAAACAACCCACCATAGTGAAAAACAAAGGTCATGGGAGGACCCTCCATCTACAATGGCAAACACGAAACATCATAAACAAACATGAACAGCAACAACTGCTCTGTATCAATCACCACCTACTACACCCAGTTGGTACCAATCAACCTATAACCCAAAAAAAAAATATGCAACAGAACCATCACTAAATTCAAACATCACTGACTACTGTCACAGAGTCATACAAAGTAACACAACCTCACACACGAAAATGCTAAAACAACACTAATAAACCCTAAAGCAGAAGAACATTAACACCACCACAGTAACAATACACACATCACAAAATAACTAAGAAATCATATTATGAGTTCAATCCTTACCTCTCAACGTCTCAATGCCTTCTTTTACTAGCAATGCTGCTCCAGTATAACATCTACTCTGCATTCAACGGCCAAACCCTTTCCACTGTAATCGTCGAGCAGCACTAACGATCCTTGTCGAGGTGGTGCAGAGCTTCGGTCAAACGCTTAGGGCATACCTTGTGGGAGACGACACGTTTTGGAGCGAAAGACACAGCGATGGTTGATATGAGACAGGGATAACGCATCGCAACGTTTCCAAACCTTTTCAGAAGACAATACTCAACGCTACTGGCTCACTCAACCAAAACGACGTCGTCCTACTTCACTGCCAAGTTGGCAGTTAACGGGCCACGTAAGCGGCCGTTTGCCATCTCATCAACCGAGAAGACGGAAGGACGAACGTGATCAATACGGATATCTTTTGAGGACGTTTTTGATTAATTTTGACTTTCGGAGACGAAAATGGAGATCGGGCATACTTTCGAGGACTAAATTAACTATTAACTCATTCATTTAACTATTCATATGCTGCATGCATTAATTTAACTATAAACTATTATTTATTCCTTTTTTTTCTAAATTGTGAAAGTACCAATGCAAATTAAACTTACCAAATAGCATCACGATTGCCAACCACCTACTAAGTTCTACGGTTCTACCAGAAAACAAGATGGAATTACTATATTTCTAAAGTTAAAATTTGTACGCAATTGTTTTTATGCGAAATTTTAATTAAATATCATTAGATGACAATTTAATCAAGTATATTAAATCATTTAATTATTTTTAATTATTAACTTTACATAAAAATATTTACATTTAAATTTCTACCATATTTCTACCAGAGATAACTTGTTCCACACTTGCACTTTTTTATTTTTAATATTGGATTAACAATGATATTTTTTAAATTGTGATCTACTGTAGTATTTTTCTAAAATGTGGAATGATTTAATACATGGAGTACAAATCAGACTGTCCGATTTATAAGAGGTACAGAAATCGAACCGTCATCAGACGTCCGATTTCTGTACTCGGACGTCCGATTTGTGTTGAAAAAATTAAAAAAAAATTTGGAGTACACAAATTTGTGTACTCCAAATTTTTTTAATTTTTTTACCACAAATCGTTGGTCCGATTTGTGTACTTCAAACTTTTAAAATTTTTTAAACACAAATCGGACCCTTCAATTTGTGTACCTCCCATAATTTTAAAAAATACCAAAAATTATCATGCTAAGATATAACACTCGTTCAACTTCCATATCCAAATTTTTTAGCCCCACACTTGTTCGTATATGAAATAAGGGAATAATAATACAACATAATCAGATAATAAAACATGAATTAATAATAATGTTTATGCATGCAAACACATAGAACGTAACTATATATGTTAACAATAATAATTTGTTCTTCTTGTATAGTCTTCTTTGATATTAGTTAGTATAATAACCACAAGGAACTTTCAATAAAATCTTCCAACCACACGCACATTTTGATTTGAATGTTTGTGCGGGTTACATAAGGATATATTTTTTGAATTATAATTTATGACACATTGTCTAAAGCGTAGCATGTATTCATGTGTGATGTGTGGCTCCCTACTAAAAAGAACTGAAAATTTTCGCCATATGCTGTGCATGACAGATATCAAAGATTACACGACTTGAAATTACCAATTTTGTATCCTGTTCTTTCCGAATGTTTTTCCAAAAATAGTTTTACCATTAAGTAGTGTTTCTTTTTTATTTTTATTTTGAAAAAATCTCTTCTGTTCACAGCTGGTTCTAAAGAAAGGGCACTATGATGCACGTTCGTCTAATAAGAATTGAAGAAAGCAGAGAATAAATGTAATAATGCACGTTTCTAATTCATAGTTTTTCATCTTAGACAAGTCTTGTCCTACATATATCTATCTTATTTCCTTTTTCCATAGTCCATGTTCTTGCAACAAAAATAGTAACTCATTTGACACAACACAGCTGAAACCGTGAAACACGTGCGTCTTTATTTGGTTCTCCCATAAGTCACATCATGAATCTTTAGTTATGAAAATTATTAGGGCAGATTTTTTAACTAAAAAAATTGTTAATATTGACTAAAATTTAAGATAAATCTAAAAAAAAATATTGCTCATCTTATATTTATTTTTCTATAACAATATTATCATTATTATTATTAGACTTTATCATTTATTGTCTTTCGTATAATATTAAATATCGATTATTACCTTACTTAGTCTAGCTTTCACAAGCCTCCAAAAAAAAGTTATTATTTGATCATTTCTGAATATTTGTAGATGACAAATATTATTGTAGTTTGTTTTTTGTTCAAAATATCAGTAGATACAATACTAATATGGTGCAATTTCAAAAAGAATGACCGGATAAAAAATGAATCGAGATTTATCTTCTCTTTTGGACCGGGGAACACAAAAGACTCACCTGAATGGCCAAGACACAAATTAAACTCGAAGCTGATTTTAACCAAAAAAAAAATCTTAGATCCAAGGGAGGTTGCCCAGAAAAATTAGAGATAAAAATTCATATGTGGTTGTTTTTATATAAAATAATTAATAGTTAAAAATTATTAAATAATAAATTAATTAAATATGTCAAATTATTTAATATTTTTTAATTTCATATTAATCTTCACCAAAATTAAAAGATATAAGTTTAATGACAATTTATATTTATTTATAACAAAATTAGGAAAATATTTATAAACAAGTTAGTGTAAAATCCAAATATGTGTATCTGTTGAAAGAATCTGACTCACTACAATTGGCGATTACCGTGGGATTCATTATATGAACATGCTAATTAAAATAATTAATTAAAGAATATTTGCTTTATAATAAAGATCGAATATGACATTAATAATATAAATTAAAATAATAAATATGTAAAAAGTTGCAACATATATTATATAAGATATCATTTGAAAATAAAGCAATAGAAATATATAGAATATATACTTGATAAAAGGACTGATGCACTGAAATTGTAATAGAAAATAATTATACCAATATAAAGAGAAAATTTTGCTAGATTTTGCACTGAAATTATGCCATCCAACTATTGGTGATCACTTATCTTTTTTATTTTTTTTTTGGAAAAAGACAAATAGGTTCTGACTTTTCAAATTTTTGACAAATACATTCCTGACAAAATTTAAATACAAAAAAGTCTCTGACTTTAACAAATGGAGGACAATTTAGTCCTTCCATCTATTTGCCTCTCATACACTTAACGGAACTGGCTGACGTGGCTGAAACGGTGTCCAGGTGTCCGTTACGGTGCCACGTTGGAAGGAGAAAAAAGTTTGAAGGACAAATAAATCCTTAACGTCATTTTACAAATAAAGTTCGAAGGACAAATAGGTCCTTAAGAATTTTTTTTCAAAATTAATAAACTCATTTCCTAAATTCTCTCATCTACCTCTCTCCATTTTTATATTTCTCTCTACTATTTTTACTCTATATATAATAATATTTTATATTAATAATTTGACAAATCAAAATATGTCATTCGATATTTTTTTACAATTAAAATATTTTAAATGTAAAATTATACACATTAAATTATTTTAAATTTTAGATAACGAATGTTAAAATTAATTACTAATAAAAAATTAGACTTTTTCATATAAAAATAATAACTAAAAATCTTATTATTTAATTTTTTATTTGCAGATATCTTGGTCTTCTTAGTCAAAAACTTTTGTCAACTTACGACTTTTTTGTAAAAGTAGTTTGATTTTATAAATCTTTTGTGTCATGCATAATTTATACTGTTAGAACAAGTGAACTATAATTTAAAAAAATATATATTCTCGTAATGTTATTATGCATAAAAATACTAGTTCTAATATAATACACAAATACACTAATGCTAACTTAATACATGAATGATGCACAAACGAACTAATGCTAACTTGATGCATAAATGAACTAATGCTAACTAATGCCAATGGTATGATGAAAACTGAACTAATGCAATTTAACAAATTCTAATATAATACACAAATGCACTAAAACTAAACTAATGCAATTTAAGAAAAAGAGTAGAAACATAACAAGCCCAATTTCTACAATTTTAATACAAATAATTTAAATTATAGAATAAAACAAATTAACTAGATTTCAAAATACAAGCATAATTTTATTAGAAATTATTTTTAATATGGAAAGAAAATTGATGTTTTGGTTGAATATTGACATTTGAAGTGTATTACAGTATTGTGGAAATTATTCAACACGCCCCCACGTGTTGGCTAAGATGCTGCCACGTGTTTAACACGCCCCCCACGTGTTGGCCAGAATAATGCCACGTGTTCACCACGCCCACACGTGTTGACTTCCCACAAAAAAAATCCACCCATCTATAATTACACTATATTCTCCCATTTTCAACAAAAACACCAATATTTTTTCCATACAAAAAAAAATTAGCCTAATTTTATAAACTAAATTCTCATAATAGAAGCATAATAGAAGTATGATGAAAAAAATTCTCAAGGACCTATTTGTCCTTCAAACTTTATTTGTAAAATGACGTCAAGGACTTACTTGTCCTTCGAACTTTTTTCCCCTTCCAATGTGGCACCGTAACGGACACCTGTACACCGTTTTAACCACGTCAGCCAATTCCGTTAGGTGTATGAAAAGCAAATAGACGGAAGGACTAAATTATTCTCCATTTATTAAAGTTAAGAACTTTTTTATTTAAATTTTATCAAAAATATATTTATCAAAAGTTTAAAAAGTCAGAACCTATATCTCTTTTTCCTTTTTTTTTTTTTCACGTATAGCTTGTTGTGCATGTGGTTCGTTGTTCAAAATTTTTTCATAGGGTACATAGTCAAAGTGAAGTGATAATTTTAAGCTATAATTTGATTGGAGAGTTTCGACAGAAGTAATTCAATGTTTTACTATAAGAAAGTTGTCGAATTTATTGATAAATTTATCAAAAAAATTGAGGATGATCTATTTACGATTAGATTTAGCAGTAAAATAAATTCTACGATATAAATTTTGTCGATAATTATTTATTAGCAAATTTTTTTTGTCTGTCACTAACTATTAGCAAATTTAATAAAAAATATAAATTTTTAATTAATAAAATTTTGGAGCTTATTATTGTTGGATTTATCAGAGATAAATTAATAATTAAATTCGACAATAAATTTAAATTTAAATTTTTAAAAAAATATTTAAAATTTTAATATATAATTTTAAATATTTAAATTTAATAATATCTAAATTAACAAAATTTAAAGTTTTATAATTTTTAATAATAATTTGTCTATAACTTTTAGTTAATATATGATATCTTTCAATAAACACAACTAAGATATAATGACCAATTTATAAACAAATGCTTGATGAAACTGCGCCCAATATATATACATCAAGAAAGCATTAGCTTTTACAATAACCATTAGTTTATCATTGAAGGCTTGGATTATCATATCTACAAAATAACTTGCATTTTCTGGCAATTACATACAAAATGGAGATAACTATAACTACATAGAGCAAGAAACATGTATTAGAAATGAAAAAAAAATCTAAATAATGCATATATAGTCACAAAAAGCTACAAATGGTATGTAACCTTGATTATTTGTTTTCTTCGCAGCAGAAACAAATGAACATTTACCATACTATCTAGAATAATCATTTAGCGTTCTAATATCATATCATAATACCACTCATCCCAAAAGTTTCAGTTGATAGGAAAAAGTAATACTAATGGTTATATCTCTAATACTCCTTAAATTTCCATTGTGCATATTGTACAAATATTTCATTGGCTCCTCATCCTTTTCCAATCTATAAAGATAGAAAAAGTATAGGGAGCCAATAATCTAAACGTACAATGTGTACAATGGAGGTTTAGGAAGTATTAGAGATATGACCATTAGTGTTACATTGTCCTGTCAGGTTACGCTTTTGAGATGAATGGGTTCATGACATGGTATTAGAGTTCTAGATCTGAAAAGTCAAGGGTTCGATCCTTGGTGAACTCCAAAATTAACTTAAGTTTTTAGGATGAGATGTTTATTATCCCTGGTATTCGAATGGTTATTCTGAATAAAGATTTAGCTCATTGTACACATTATACACTTAGGCCATTAGACCATTACTTCCTAGCACTATCCATAAAAATAGTATAAGAGGTTTCAGTGTACTCCAATTCTCACCTTAGCCATAAATTTATGTTTTCTGTTCGATTTTTCCTATTATTAATAAAAAATAACATTTCAGTTCATTTAACACTCAAATTATGTATAACACCCTATGATTAGATATTATAGATATTGATATACAGAAGTATATTGAAATACTAACATTTAGTTTTTGCATGACTACATACTCCATCAAATACGAAAAGTCAGAAGAGCAGCAACACATAATAGAATTTAAAAAATTAATAATAATTAACGATAAATCAATAATTAATTTAAAAAATTAATAAGTTAAAAGTAATTCAGAAAATTAATCATAATTAATACTAATTAACTCAAAAAATAATTAACTCATATAATAATAAATTTAAAAAATAAATAACAATTAATAATAAATTAATAATTAACTCAAAAAATTAATAACTTAAAATTAATTCAAAAAATTAATAACAATCAACTCTAATTATTCAACCAATATATTATTCACTTATCATACATACAGTAGATCAAACCACCACCCATAAATATACATAATTATTCAACCAATCAATTCCTAATGAATATTATACAACACTGCATTTTAATGGATCCTCAATCCATTTTAGTAACGAATTGGCATTTAAATAATGGATAAAAGCGTTAATTATACTCACTGTAGTAACATAATAATATAATTTAATATTATGCGACTTATGCGTAAGATATTATATTCATTGGGAGAAGAACCTATCTAGCTATATGACCAGTGTTTAAGTTCTAAGGAATTCACCTTCCGTTGAGGCCCTTGCTTATAATCCCCATCACTATATTAACCAGTATACTATTCAATAGACCAGAACCAGATTTATAACAATAACCAAAACCAGATTTAATTAAATAGATAAAAAAACAAGAACAATAGATATAAAATAAGAACAAAAAATCATAAATAGGACCAGGAAAATAAAGACACAAAAATTAGAGAAGATTTAACAAGTCAAGCATAGACATGAAGCAATAACCCATAAGCTTAGCAACTACTATATATCTAAATCTAAATCGTTACGCACTCAAAACAATTAGATACTTCATAATTTTTAGTTTGTAAAATTACACAGAGCTAAAATTAACAGAGTTAAACAATTACCTAATATCAAAAAGAACTTAAAAAACTAAGCAATAGTAGTTAAAAATAGAAGAGTTAAACAAACACATACATGAGTTATTGAACAAATTCGATGAGTTATTACAAGCTAAACGTGAATAGAAAAAAATCGGAGAATGAACCTGAAGAGAAAAATTAGAGTCTACGGTTTAACTATTCTAAACTAACTAGTGGGTGAGTTATTTGGAGACAATGACACTACAAGAAAAACGTTGAATACCGTTAAATTTATCATCATCTTAGAGTTGACGATATAAATGTCACCGAACTACTTACCGGCGGATTTTTTTTGTCCAATGCTAATTACTGATAGATTTTTTGTCGGTATTCCCAATGGATTTGTCGAGAGTGAGTTGATGATTACCGTCAGATTTATCCGACGGTAACTTTGGCGCCATTTCACGTGTTTAGGCACCAAATTACCGTCGGATTTATCCGTCGGTAAATTCTACAACAGTATTTTGTATTTTTTTTATTTTTCTGGCACAGTTAAGTCACAATTAGTAGTCAAATTAAAATTCTTGTTAATAAAATTATTAGCAAAAATATAAAATTAGCATAAATCAACAAATTATTTTATTAAAAATAAATAGTTTGGATACAATAAAATGTCACAGAATTAGAATACAATGAAGTAGACAAACAAAAATGCGTTAAAACCCTAACCCCTACAGATCCTGGTAACCGTCGTCGTTATTGTCGTCGTCGTCGTGGTACCTCTGCCGAGGCGGCGGAGTAGGTGCTGCCGTCGTCACTGGAACCAGCATGCATCTGCTGGTTGTACTCCTCTATTTGCTGTCGCAACCGATCTAGTTGCTCCAGCTTCTTCGTCAGGTCCAAGCTGATGGCAATGGCTCCTCCCATGCGTGCAAGAAGGTCTTTGTACCTCTGCTCAAACTGCTCCACTTGCTGGTGAAACTTCTATGTTAGCTTCTGCACCTCCTCCCTCAAGTCGACAACTTCCTAGGGATCAGCAGGGCTGGTGGTAGAGGCAAAGGTAGAGGAAGTCGCCAATACGGAAGAGCGGAGACCATTGGTGAAGAACGACCCCAACCCGAAGCAGCGATTTTTGTGGGGTTCAAAGGTGGTCTTGCATCAAACCCTATTAGGATCTACCACTGAGATCTCGGAGCCGGCTTTGTCGTCTTTACTAGGCAGCTGAGATTGCTGGGTCGCAGCCTCCAACCTCTGTGTGTAATCCTCCTGTGTCACACACGTTAGTTGTGATTAGGATAATAGTTAAATAATTGACTTTAAACTAAATAAATTTGAAACTTAGGATTAATTTAAACTCACTTTCTGGGTCGCAGACCACTTGTCAGCAAATCTCTCCTTGTTGGCCTTCAAAGTATGGGTATACTTGAAGGTCTCCGCCAGTATCACCTCATGATCCAACGACTTAGACTACAAACTAATATATCAACTAATAAGATAAATGAACAAATTAAAAAACTAATTCAAATAATTATTAAAACATTAAGCAATGACAAAATTCTTACTAGTCTGCTTTTCGTCTTTATAAAGGTCGCCGACCCACTCGTATACTTCGACGACCTGGGCGAAGCCCTATTAGCGACGTTCGTCAGACAGTGACACTTGAACCTCTTATTATCTCTAAAATAAGCCTCAAATTCCTTCCTGATGGCTAGACATACCCACTTTGTTAGGTGGTTGCCCCCTTATGAACGTCGCTCATCATCTGCTAAAGTCGTTTGGCTACCCGGTGGTCATAGATCTTCCTGATCATGAGATTGTGTTCTGCATCCCATATGAATTTCAACTGCACAAAGTGATTCACCAACATTAGTTAGTCGGAATAAAATACAATTTAAATACAATTATTTAATTCAAACCAAATTGGGTTCTTACCGTTGACTTCTGAAACCATCGCTCTCAGGTCTCAGCCGGGATCTGTGTGTAGGTCTGCCACGGGTGGTCGTACATAGACTTAATGACCTCAGAGATCTCTTGTGTGCAAGCATTGGGGTTAGTGCAAACCTGTCAGAGAAAAAACCTAACATTAACAAACACATAGAAATACGTAAACTTAAGATTAACAAACTTAACATTAAAAAATTGAACTCACGATTGCATGTCATCGGGCCAAATTCTCAGCCGGATAACACTAGAGGAATAACCCATCGCGAGTTCTGTCATCGCTAGATCTGTATGGGGCGTAGCAGAAGGAGGCACGTAGTTCGAATTTGGGACCATGATGAATTGCTGGTCCACTGGACCCGCCTGTAACGTCACAGGGGTCGACAGGGTAGTCGGGGTAGAGGGCGATGACTGAACAGTCGCAGGTGATTCGGTGGAAACCCACCCTCTACCACAACCCCGAGACCCACTCGGTCTACCTCTACTACCGATCGTCATGTCTGCAAAGAGAATGTATTATTAACACTAATCAGCACATATTATTATTAATACAAATTCTACCAATCTCAATCCACAGCATCAATCAACACAGTTATATTCACTCACTCTAACACTATTAATACAGATACAAAAGACAACAACAATTTATGATAAATTTGTGCAAAAGTAAAATTTTAAAGTGTACCAATTAAACAATTGATTCAAATTCACTAAAACTCATGAACATAATTCTAACTTTTCAAAACATAATTCTAATTTTTCAATTTCACTCAAAATCTTATAAATATTTTGACAGAGTCTCCCCTAAAATTCAAATTTCTCCACCCTTCAAAGACTTTATCACAGTCAAATATCTATCAATCCTACTCATCTTATTAATTTTTTCTATCATTATTAAGGAAACATAAAAGGCCAAAAGTTTCAAAACTTAATTAATTATTGCAGACATGAAGATGCTCCTTATAAAAATATAATTTGAATTCACAAACCCAGGAACCACATAAAGAATGTGTAAAAGGACTTAATGAACTAAATAAAATATTGAACTTACACATTAATCAACAACACTTTTAAAATTTTCTTACATCACCTAGTGGACAAAAACTGAAGAAACATGAATGCTATGTTACTTAGTAAAAGAGATATAGAAGTTGAATTCCATCACATACCAACCATGATTCAAAAGATCATAAAAATTTGGTAATCAAGGTAATAAACCATAAAAACAAGCATCATCTAGTAACCAAATGCATCATTATAAACAATTACCGAGATATAGATAATGAATTTAAATCACCTGGTAACCACACATACAATTCAAAAGATCAAAGAACATTCTTAAGACAATATCACAAACATTAACGATGCAAAATTGATGTACTCAATTAGCAATTGACAAACGACAATTCAAAATAAGGATTAATCAAGTTATGGCCAGTCACAACAAGCAACAATGAAGCATAATGCAGACAAGTCCAGCAGTAAATTTTCAGCAAAAAAGACCTTAATGCAGTGAGTGAACGCAATTAAAATTATCCAAACAATTCCAGTATCAAAATTCATCAAATCAGCAATAAAACAATGAGTTATCAATACAGTCAAGTATTTTTCAAACAATTTCAGCAGCAGAAATTAGCAAACAGCTAAATAATTCAACACTTTCCAACAATCGCAGAGCCTAATATAACATATTCTAACCTATTCTAACCACCTAAATCAACTAAAATAGAAAATTAAACTAACTAAACTCCACTAAATAATAATTAACTTTAAGTAATAGAATTTGAAAGAAACAGAGTTCAAACAAAAAATCTTGAATGCAAAACAAGAGAAAATAGAGAAGAGGGGTGGAGGTACAATGGCGGCAAAAGCGAAAGCAGCAGGAGGTTTGTAGCAGCGACAGGGGATTTGCAGTAACGACAGCAAGGGCGTTTATAGCAGCGGTGGCAGAGGAGGTTGACGGAGAGGATAGATGATAAGGTTAGAGAGAGAGATATATATATATATATATATATATATATAGAGAGAGAGAGAGAGAGA
Source organism: Arachis hypogaea (assembly GCF_003086295.3). Lineage (NCBI taxonomy): Eukaryota > Viridiplantae > Streptophyta > Magnoliopsida > Fabales > Fabaceae > Arachis > Arachis hypogaea. The sequence continues at coordinate 116,253,679 of NC_092038.1, forward strand.
GGATAGATGATAAGGTTAGAGAGAGAGATATATATATATATATATATATATATATATATATATAGAGAGAGAGAGAGAGAGAGAGAGAGAGAGAGAGAGAGAGAGGGTGAGTGGTTAGAGAGAGAGAGGAAGGTGAGAGGTTTAGAGAGAAAGTGAATTCGAAATGAAGGCGAAGAAGGTTGGCAGTTTGAATTTAAGGCACGATTACCGTCAACCGGCGGATATCTCTGACGGTAACGCACTACGGAACACCAAAACGTAGCTTTTCATTAAAAGTGTCTACCATCAGATTTTTCCGACGGCAACTCCGACGCTAAATTTGGTGCCTATTTGTCTTGTTTTTCCGCTAAAGATTACCGGCGATTTTACCGTCGGAAAAGGCTATCCGCCGGTAATTATTTGGCATGATGAATCCCACAATAAAACTATTACTAAATCCGTGGGTAAAACTGATGCTAATGTGCGATGCTAAATCCGATGATACTTAGTGCATTTCTTGTAGTGTGGTGATGCGAAGGACTTTCTAGTGTTGTGGCAGCACTGATGGCGCAATGGCGGCAACAGTGACCAACTGGCAGGGTGCATTAGGTTTTTTTTTTAAAAAATAAATTGCAAAAAAATAATAGGGAGAGGGAGGAAGGAGGCAACTCCGACAACATAGGGAGTAGCAAGAGCGACAAAAACGGTGTCGACAGAGCGACGAACACGACGCAAGGAGCACTAGCCAAGTCCATGCAGTCTTTGGATGCTATTGGTGGTGGCTGACGTTGGCGGAAGGAGCTGCTGGAGGTGGTTTGGGGAAGGGGGAGAGAATATTAGTTTGAAAATGAGTGTGGTAGAGATAGTTCCCGATTCAAATTTAGGACACGTTTACTGTCAGATTTATCTATCAGTAAATTTGATGGTAAACATGCATGCCAATTTTTTCTTTTTTTTCTCTCCAAATATTACTGTTGAATTTATTATTAGAAATATGAATCTGATGATAACTTTTTTTTCCAACAAAATTATTACTTAAATTTAATGATAAATCTGTCGTTAACGTGCGATGTTAAATTTGTCAATAAATTTAATGGTATTTAACATTTTTTTTGTAATGTTTGTGGATAGAGTCGAACCAATTAAAAATAAGTAGGTATATTTAAAAAAGACACTACCACACTTAAGTAAATAAATATTTAAGAGATATATGAATATAAAATGTTATAAAATTTATAAACTAATCATAAAATAGAATTCATAAAACTTATTATATAACTTATTTTCTTGTTAAGATATAAAAAGTACCTTTTATAAACATAGTATTGATAAATAATATTATTATGATCGTTTGACTATTAAGTTGATAGTGATCATCATTAAATTTATTGGTGACAAGTTTAAAATAATTAACAGATTAAATTATACAATTACTCCTTACATTTTTAGTGAAATTATAAATTAGTTTTTATATTTTAAAAGTTTGTAATTAAATTTTTAAAGATAATTAAAATTTATAATTTAATTCCTGTAGTTCAAAAAGTATTTAATTTAATAGAATATTCTTAGTATATTTTCTATTTTAACAAAATATATATTTTTAGTATATTCTAAGAATATTCTGTTAAATCAATATTTTTTGACCGATAGAAACTAAATTAAAAATTTTAATTCTCTTTAAAAATTTAATTATAAATTTTTAAAATATAATATAATGACTAATTTGTAATTTCACTAAAAATATAGAAATCAACGGTATAATTTAATCTAATTAATAATAATTAAAAAATTATAACACATCATGTACAGTGAATATCAAAGTATAATAATTTTCAGTAACGAATCAAGTAGAATTAGAATTATAGCTTAATTCATAACAGATGATATATGTTGTTATGAATATAAATAACAAATAATAAAGTACTAAATTGATGGCTAGCTAGGTTAGAGTGGCCGGATTTAGCTAAATAACTTAAACTCGATAAATTTATTTATTTTTGAAGAAATGAATGCACCTTAATTGATACATATTTTAAATGTTTGTGATATAAAAAAAATAAATATTATCTAAAAATTATTAATTTATTTTAATATATTTTAATTTTTACTTATTTAGTTATTAAATTAAATTTTATATTTATGGACTTTAGAATTTTTTTGTTTTAACCTAATAAGAGGTTATAAATAGTTAAATATCTCTTTAGCTATTGTAATTGCAGTATTTAGCAATTAGAAGTTTGAAATTTTTTTTTAGTTTTGTGATGAAATCATGATGTGGACAAGTGAGGTTGAGTAAGTCTTTCTCTTGTTGCATCAGAAAATTGGGTAAAAGGTTGAGTGATTCTCGCTGTATCCAATTTCAATCTATCTTTTTTATTTCTATTTCAATTTTAATGTATTTTTCTTATTCAATTTCAATTCTTGTCTTGTTTATCTTTTTTTTCTTATTATTTAGTATTAGAACTTAGGTTTAGATTAATCCTTATTAATTTATGTCTGTTCTTCTTATATTCAAAAAATAAAAGAGTCCAGTGTCTTTCATGTCCTTCCTTATATTCTTGTCTTTTTTGTTTGTATTTTATTAATATCTTGTTGATTTTATATTTAAAAAATAAATAAAAAAATATATAGTACAAAAAAAATTATAAAAAAATTATCTTTTTATACTTGTCCCTTTTCATATATTATTTTTCCAGCTATAAGATTCAATGACGAATCTTTTTTAAAAAGGAGAAAAATGATACGTGTTTCAAATGTTCGTGATATGAAAATATCAAATATTATTTAAAAGTTATTAGTTTATTTTGATATATTTTTATTTTTATTTATCTAGTTATTAAATTGGGATTTATGTTTGTGGGTTTTAGGGTTTTTTTTTATTTTAATCTAATAAAAGGTTATAAATACCTCTTTAACTATTGTAGTCGCAATATTTAGTATTAGAGGTTTGAAAACTCCCTTTTTAATTTCATGATAAAACTATGATGTGGACAAATAAAGTTGAATGAGTTCTCTCTTGTTATATCAGAAAATTAGATAAAAAATTTAAGAGTCCTTTCTATTTAATTTCTAAACTATAATATAAAATAGAATAATTTTATTTTTTATTAAATTTTAATTTTTTATTTCAATTTTAGTGTATCTTTTATGTTAATTTCAATTGATGTCTTGTTTTTTTTATCATTGATAATATAGTTAAAAATATATATAAAAGTTCGGTCAACCTGATCTTTAGAATATATATATATATATATATATATATATATATATATATATATATATATATATATATATATATATATATTGATGTCTTGTTTTTTTATCATTGATAATATAGTTAAAAATATATATAAAAGTTCGGTCAACCTGATCTTCAGAATATATATATATATATATATATATATATATATATATATATATATATATTTGCTAATTAAGCTTTTTTTTAAAAAAAGGAATGCGTTATGTATATTGAAAATAACTATATATATATTAGTACTTATCATATAAATTATTTTTAATATGAAAATAGAGATGGTATTTTAGTTAAATATTAATATTTAAAATATATTATAATATTGTAAAAATTATTCAATACATTTTTTACGTATTTTAATACGTTTTCTACTTTCCACGTGTTATCCTTCTACCTGACACCTCTATCCATACGTAAATACACTAGATTCACCCATTTTCAGCTAATACACCACCCTAAACCCCATAACCAAATTCTTGAGCCCACTTATCACTTCAATAATTTTATCAACCAAAAATTTTAACCGGAGTTTATCCCGCATTTGGTAAGAAAATATATTGAAAGCGGAGTGAACTTTTGGACAGAGCGGAGTGATGTATACATAGGTGTGTTACTTTGATATTATTCATTAGAAATTGATGTTTGTATTTTTTTATGGGGGTAAAATACTGATTTGATTTTTAATATTTGGAATAAATTTTATTTTGATCTTTTTTACATTATTAATTCTATAAGAGAAGTTTGAAGAGATAAAAAAAATAAATAAATAAATTGAATTTAAATCTGTTGAGAAGGTGAAAATAGAACATAATTTTAATAAAAATATTATTAACAGTACATTAATTTTGTTAAGTGTTAGTAAAAAATTTGATAATAAAATAATATTAATATCATTTTAAATATTTTGGAATAAAAATAAAATGATTAAAATATAAAAAATTAAAATAAGATTCATTCTAAATGTTAAAGACTAAAATAGTATTTTAATCTTTTTTATATTTTTAAAATATTTTTATTCTTTATCTTTTTTATTAATAAATTTAATATTAAAAAAATATAATAAAATATGGCATATAATATTGAAAAGTTATCAGGTGTACCTAGGAATACCGGTATTAATTAATATATATTATATATTTTAATCGTCGATTTTAATTAATATATATTATATATATTTTATAATTCAGATCAACGGTTAAAACAACTGGAACACCAGTGTTTCCGGTACACCCGATAACCTTCCTATAATATTACCTTTTATTAATTTGTCTTCAGAAGAAAGAATATTCTCTTGGATATTGGTATGGAGTATGGACCATACAAATGTGGTATAGTAGCACGTACATTAGACTCCGCATGTGGGTCCCACTCTCTGCGTCTCCACGTGACTTGCATTCACTTTCTCCCATCTCCCTTTGTCTCCTTTTGCTCCATATTTTCTTTCGTCCACCACTTTTTTTTTGTGTCCTTTCATCCCCACACTTACTTTGCCTTCTTTTTATTTTCTAGTAAATCTTAATTAATTCTCTACCATTTTTTTTTTCTAGAAATCCCTCGATTTAGCCAATCAAAAAATAATTCGTTACAAACTAAAATTTTATTTAAAAATTTATTATTAATTAATAAATTATTACATATACAAAATAAAATTTAAATTCTGAATATTTATTTAATCTGACTAATAAATTAACTATTAACTCAAATTGGTCATTTTTTACTAATTAATATCACTAATTATGAATTTCGAATAAACATATATTAACAGAGAGAATAAATGTGATTATTTCAACATGTTTTCAATCATGTGTGTGTGTATATATATATATATATATATATATATATATATATATATATATATATATATATATATATAAACATAATTAGTTAATAGGTAAAATTAAATTTCATTTCTAGATAAATTGTCTACCAATTTCCGCGTTAATCTTATTTTAAACAAGTGAGTCATTAAATAGAATCGAAATTCAATTTACTTTTGCTATGCCAAATTTGCACCATAATTGGCTGATAATTATACTGTACATTGTAATGTATAACAAAACAATCCCGTTAACTAATCAATTAAGAGTTTAATTAACAATAAATCAACAAATATATTTAAATTATATTTCATACTAATTAATTATTATTAATTAATGATTATTTAAATTTTATTTTTTAAAAATATAAAATTATTAATTATTAATTATAATTATTTAAAATTAACTAATTAAAAAATATTTACTTATACTTTTTCATAACTAAATAAGCAAAATACTAGGATATTTCAGACAAGTATTCCATTTCCGTTTTGTTAGTGATCGGTAATTAGAAAAGCGTAACGTGTACGCTAACATCTCATTTGTGAAAAAACTAAAAATACGAGAAAATAAATAAAAATGATGAAAAATTCATCAGTTAGTTTTCAACAAGCTTCCCCTCTCTCGGGTGAAACTACATGAGTGGTAATTGGTTAGCAACAGGCCACAGCACTTTTGCGGAGGGTGTATATATTATATATACGTATATTGACCTATGTTTTAACTTTGGCAACCGTATGCGTACAGGATTAATTTAAAACGGAATTAGGAGGGGAGACTTAACTATGGTAAAAAAAAAAAAAAAAAAAAAAAAACAGTTGTTTGTTTTCATGTTTAAGAAGCAAAGTGATAATCAACGTTAGATAATGCAACTAATTAAAATTGGTAAGCAATGAGTATATAGGAATTGTCAAATTGTCCAGCTAGAATTGTACCATTTTATCCCAAAAAAGAGATGAAGCTGCTATAATTATGTCATTCTTTTTAAAAAATCTTCCTTCATTAATTAACTATATAAGGTCATAAATTGTATACTTATAAGTTGGTATTCTTTAGATATACACAAATTATAACTTCTAACTGAACCAAAATCAAGAACATTCACATTACAATAATAGGGAATTTCGTGGTACTTTTTCTTTTTAGTATAATTTTTTCTGAGGGCAAAAAACACAATTAAGCCAAGGGAGAAAATAAATTACATGAATAAATCAAACTTAAAATTGCTTCGCAAATTAGCCAAAGCACATTATTATGTAATTCGAACCAATGGAGCTCGAATTATGATGGAACACGTGATGAATGTAATTCGAATATATGTGGTTCGAACTACAATTGAGCATAATTCGAATTAGGTGAGTTCGAATTACACACTTGGACGCTTCACCAAGTAATTCGAACCTAGTTGGTTTGAATTAGTCATATTTTGCCTCAAATAGTAGTTCGAACTGGGCTGGTTCGAATTACACAGGTCTCAGCTATATAAGGAGTTCGAACCAGCCTCATTCGAATCACTTTTCCATTCTAATACCCCACCAAATCCCAGAGAAAACGACCCAGATTCGATCCGAGAAAGACTCGAATAGAATATTCAGCCGATGGGGGACGATCCGGAAAGGCTATATCGGTTGGACGGAGTTGCTCATATAGCCGGGGTCATCAATGACGAGGTTAGTAGACAGAAAACTTTGTGCTAGCAGTTTATCTGAGTTAGTGGTTTTGCATGCGATTTTAGTGACGGTTTATGTTAGCGGTTTATCCTAGTGATATTGCAAGTGGTTCATTTGAGAGGTTTTCATGCGGTTTAGTTGGTGGTTTATGTTAGTGGTTTTTGTTAGTGATTTTGCATGCGGTTATAGTTGGTGGTTTAGTTGGTGTTTATGTTAGTAGTTTTATGTTAGTAGTTTTGTATGCAATTTTGTTGATGGTTTATGTTTGCGGTTTATTTTGGTGGTATTGGAAGTGGTTTATTGTGTGATTTTGTGTGCGGTTTATGATAGTGGTTTTGCATGTGGTTTTCGTTAGTGGATTTGTATGCGGTTTACGTTAGCGGTTTAAGCATGTGGTTTTGCAACTGGTTTGTTATATTAGTTTTGCATGTTGATTCTGTTAGTGGTTTCCATTAGTGGTTTCTGGTGTTGGTTATTTTTGTCACTGGTTTTCTACGTGGTTCTAATAATGCGGTGCATGTAATGCGTAGCCACAGCGATGCATCAGGAGCATGCGGCGGCAGCAGGGCATTCGACTCGATGAGCGGTATGTTCCGTACTTGCAGATGGCCGGATTATACCATCTTGCGAGGCTGAACGATAGATGGTTCCGATTAGATGAGCCCCTTGTCAGTGCCTTTGTCGAGCGGTAGCGTCCGAAGACGCACACCTTCCATATGCCGTTCGGAGAGTGCACGATCACACTTCAGGACGTGACGTACCAGTTGGGGTTGCCAGTGGACGGGCGTTATGTCAGCGGTTGCCTTACAGATTTCCAGATATACATCCAGGGTAGCCGTCCAGCTTGGGTGTGGTTCCAAGAGTTGCTTGGAGTGATTCCTCCTTCGAGCCAGGTTCAGAAGTTCGCAGTAAACTGCACCTGATTCCAGGAGACTTTTGGAGAGTGCCCCGAGGGAGCCGATGAGAAGACTGTGCGACACTTTGCTCATGCCTATATCATGATGTTGTTGGGCACTCAGCTGTTTGCTGACAAGTCCGGCAACCGCATTCACATCAGATGGCTTCCCTACGTAGCTAGGCTTGAGGAGATGGGTACCTACAGCTGGGGGTCTGCAGCACTAGTATGGTTGTACCGGTGCATGTGCCGAGTGACGAACAGACATGTGGTGAAGTTAGCGGGCCCACTTCAGCTACTTCAGTCCTGGATCTTCTGGCGCTTTCCTAGGTTTAGGTCTGCCGGGTATGATGCGTGCAGCTGGTCTTTGGCTTCGAGGTACTTTAGTCAGACTTCTCTATTTCAATTTAACATAGCTAATTCCATGTACGCTTCTAACGTATTACAAATCTGTCGCACCTTTAATTAGCCATAACACCCATGTGAGATGTAGGTGGTCAGGTTACAACCCTTCAGGTTACACCTTTAATTTCATCGTCCTCTGGATCATCCAACAATTCCTCTCTAACCCCAGGCAGTGCAGCACACTGTAAAGAGGTCAGCAGAAATTCCCCTGTTCTGACCTCGTCGCCTACACTGCCGTTGAGATCAACAGCGAACGAAGGGGAGGCGACAGGTTGGACGGGTGGCTCGTACGCAGGGACGGAGGAAGAAGCAACGGCAGGTCTGGAGCTAGAACCGGCTGCCGTGGCTAAAGTGGTGGTATTCCGGTTCGAACCCCCCGAGCTGGATACCACATCAACCAACTTTGTCAACAGTTCTGGTGTCCTCACTTCTAGAAACTGCCGGCGACAATGAAACATGACCTGCAAGTCTTCATCACTTCCAATCGTGAAACAATCATACTTCACGATTTTCTGGAGCACCGTTATTGGAATGCGATAGAAAAACTTCTTAACCTGCTTCACACCATCCAGACCAAGTTTCAGCAGTACAGAGCTAACAAGGTCATCATAACTTGTCGTCGGCCTCACGATAATACAGAGAGGATCCTTATCAGTGAACTTCACACCGGAACGAGTTTTCCTCTTAATCGATCCTCTGTGGTGAATCAACACTACAAAACTCTCCTCACTAGCCATCTTACCCCCTCTAATGAGAGCAACTCACGTTTACACCATATATATACAGGTCTGGTCCTAACTAATTCGAACCAGCCTAGTTCGAAATAAGATTTGTGTAATTCGAACCAGCATGGTTCGAATTACTTTGGGAAGCTCGCACCTATGTAATTTGAACTCATCTAGTTCGAATAACGTATGGTTGTAGTTCGAACCATGATGGTTCGAATTAGTGTGAATTTCGCTCTAAAGCAATTCGAGCTGAATCGGTTCGAATTATATACAAATGTAATTCGAACTAAGCTGGTTCGAATTGCATAGAGATGTGCTTTGGTTGATTGATGAAGCAATTTTCAACTTGGCTGATTCACGTAAATTATGGCTTCCCTTGGCTTATTTCTGTTTTTTGCCCTTTTTATGATCTTATAGTTTTATTATCATTTTTTAATTAAGTATTTACAGTTTAAAAGTTTGTCAATAGATTTTTATATTAAATAAAAATTTATAATTAAATTCTTAGTAATTGATTGTTTTTCTTCAAAATATATTAATCCTAAAATATATTTTCTTTTATAGTATTTCATAATTCATTCCACATCACACACGCAAACAAACATTTTTTTTTAAAAAATAAACACAAAATAATTAAAAATGACCTAGTTAAAAACTTTTATCTAATATATATAAAATTTAATTACAAATGTTTAAATTATAAAAATTTAATTAAAATTTTGATAAAACTATAAAAATAAATAGAATAATTAATTCTTAATAAGGCTAGTTGTTGCTTTGTGTCCATCGATCCAATATATATTGTTTTACGTGTGTTATATACGTATCAAATTTACAAAGAAGACGTGAAACGTGATGCTTGTAAGAAAAATTGAAGCATATGAAGCAAGCGTGGCAATGCAACCATAAGTATTAATAATATTGTTGTATTATTTTCCCCATTAATTCATATAATATCGGAAGTGATGGCATAATTGCTAGCAAAAAATATAGATATATACACGGGAGTACATTTATGCCCTAAGTATTGCAGCTTTAATTTCATGTAGGCACGTACAGCTTGCAGAAGAAAATACTAATTCCCTGCATGCGGTTTTAATCATAGATAGATTACATTGTTAATTGTTATGTATATACCGAATACAATAAATCACCCATGCACGTGCCAAATTGCAGGACATGTTTATATGCGTTAAGACTTTATAAACTTTAATTTGTTAATAAGGGGATATGCTTCCGTGTTGTGTGTACACAAATTATAATTAGTACATGCGTGCGTATTCTTCATAAGTTTCATTGAACATGACCAAGATATGTTTGGCTTTTGACTAGCAGTTTGATTTGATTCAATTATGGCTAGAACTTGTAAAAGGTGGCAACGTTTACAGGATCATATGCAAATCAAAATTTCAATTTCTTTTACTTGTAGCCTTGTTCTTCATTTTATTTTCGGGAACCAAGTAATTAGTAATTAATTATAATGAAATTAGTCATTTAAAACTTAGATGCGTAGACAATATGCAAAGTGCATTAATTAATATGTCTTTCTTTTTAATATTATATTTAGGTGCATTTCGTAATATATATGAAAACTAAAAGAGAGAATAATAAAAATAGTATCTTACCTAATATATTGATGACACAAGTAGATGGCTAAATATACATACATAGATGGCTAAATATACATACAATAATGTGAAAGAAAATGGATTTGGAAACGTGCGAAGGGAAGATAGAATCACATTTTTCTTTGAGCACAAGTTAAGAAAATAATAAAAGATGTGTCATGTGTGGTAGAAGATGACTTGCTCGTTATTATTGGATTCACTGCAAGATAGATATATTCAATACAATATTTTCAGTTTTATATAGAATTCAGATTCAAATAACATTATAATCGTGTTTCGAAGAACCAAAAAAACCTAATAATCCAAATATATTAATTACAAGAATGGATTTGAAGGGGGGAAAAGAAGAGTGAGATCCAAAAAAAGGTTGAACATTATGGACCCTATTGATAATATAAATGAAGGGAGGGGCAAAATTATAAAGTATGAGATAAGAGCACGAAGAGGGGAAAGCAAAGACACGAAAATGGAGCGACAGCTGCTGCTGGGTGTCCACAGTTGTGTGGTGCCCTACCTCCCAGGCGCATCAAAGTTCTTATCGTCATTCGTCACATAAAAATAATAAATAAATAGAAAACAAAAAGGCGCAAACCATGGTTAGGTTAAGGGGGGGAGTGGGGAGTGTTAAATGCGCCCTGTCTACCCATACCATGCCCCATTGCATATGCACATCGCTGCCCGTTAATAGCACGACAGTGCCATTTCCCAATAAAAACACAACAACTTTCCCGCCACCGTCAACTACACACGCCGTTAACTCCCCACACCAATTCCTACCGTAGTTGTAAAAACTAAACCGGATTGGCCGGTTCGATTAGAAAACCGCACAAGGTAAAGAATTGGAGAGAACCAATTTGAACCGATCGGTTTTGATAAAACCGGAGAAGCGACAGTTTTGGTAATCCAATCGGTTCGAAACTTCTTTTTTTTTTCTTGATCAAAATGACAGTTTTGGTCTTTTTTAAAAAAAAAACCCTAGCCCTAATGTCCTAAACGGTTATCCCTCTTCGAAAGCTCTCTTCCTCACCTCATCACACCATAGTCTCTCAGTCTCTCTCAATCTCACTCCAGAACTAACAATCATTGGTTGTCTCCTCTGCTTCGTCTCACTGGCTACGGTGCGTCTCCAACTACGCTGCGTCTGTAGCTTCCCTACGTCGTCGCATCTTTGGCTCGCAAGCAACCTGCCTCGTCGCGTCTTTGGCTCGCAAGCAACCTGCCTCGTTGCATCTCCTTGTTCTGCGTCTCTCGTCGTCGTTGTTGTGTCCTCTCCGTCTCTGTTGCCTCCCCCTCGTCAGAGTCTACTTTGCCGTTCTCGAACAAGTTGGTCTCCTCATTTCTCTGTGCTCGTGAAGTGAAACCCATATTATTTCTGTTTTTTTAGTTATTCGTTGGATTTTAATTTGATTAAGTGAGTGAATAACTGATTAATGATGGTAAATTATTGATTATGAATCTGTTTATATTATATTGTTAATTATAACTTGTTGAATTTGTGATTCTTGGCCGTGTAACATATATAGGTTAATGGCAGATTGATGTTTTTTTTAATTATTAGTGTTTATGATTGTTTTTGTGTGCTTGTTGTTTGAACATTATTATTCATGTTTCCTCTCTTTGGCTTGTGAATATATAGGATAGAGATAGTTATTGAAAGATGATGCAGAAATATATTGGCGCAGATGTAACATCAATGGTGACATTACCAGTTATTATCTGTGAGCCAATGACTATGCTTCAGAAAATGGCAGAGGTCTAATAACTAGGAGATGCTGGTTGTTATTATTTATATATTTTGTGTAAGATCCGAGAAAAATTAACTAGTAAATTAATTAGTTAAAACTGTATTAATTGGGATTAAAGCGCCCGGAATATGTAAAAATATTAGAAACTATAATTTAGAAATTTAACAGTAAAATTTGAATTAAGAAAATTAAATTGAGCGCGACAATATAATTATTTTGGGAAAAATGCGTACCGATATTAAAATTAGTTGTACCGGCTTAAATTTGTCCGGTACTGTGAATGAGAAAAATTGAAAATATGAAAACGATAAGGAAAAATATTTAAAATGAAAGTTTGAGCACCTATTTTAAAAGTTTTGGCCCAAAGTTGGATCAAGAAGCTAAGAACTTGAGTTGGACCACACTTGGGCCCAAGCCTAAGTATATATAGCCCACACACTTAATAAATTTCAGCTAATCCTCTTCATTTTGAGAGAAAACAACGTTGATGGAGAAGAGAAAGAAGAGAGAAATAAACTCTAGCTTCATACACTTTCAATCCACCATAACTTTTGCTCCGAAGCTCTGATTAACAAGTTGTTTGCAGCCACGCGACGCTCTCCTCATCCTCTTCAATTATATCTGATTAGTTTGGTGAGCAACTTAAAATCCTAGCTCTAATTTCTCATTCACATATGATTTTGTATTTTGAACTTGGGTATTGAAGATTTTTAGTGATTTTGATGTTATAGGAGTTCTCTAGCTTGTGTTCTTGGTGGTTTTCGTCATTAAATTCAGTGGGTAAAGGTAAAGATCCCTTTTTTTCTCTTGGTTCATCAATTTCTATAAGCTCTAGTTTTGACATTGTGCCAAATTGTATGATATGGTATTAGATTGAGTAATCAGAAGCTTGACTTGGTAGGATTGTGGAATTGAGGGTTGGAAGTTGGAAGGAAAAGCTTGAAATTTGCAACATTAAGATATAGCTTTAAGTTTCAGGTAAATGCCACGTAATGTGACATGAAATAGGCTAGTGGACCTAGAATTATTGTTGAATTGTTGTGGTTGATTGTTTGGTTTAGTAAAAATTGTGATATGTTGGGTGTTTGATTGATTTGGAATAAATGTGATGATGGATTAGTATAAAGTTATGCATATATGTGAATGATATTGTGGTATGATTGAATATGATGCTTGCTTGTTGTGAAAATTGGGTCGGATGCCGTGATAGGATGATAAATCCCTATGTGGTAAGTCGAAGTAAGTGATGTAAATTGTTGAATGAGAATGAGATGATTGATTATAATTTGGTTGTGATATTGTAAATTGAGTGGTAATATTGATTATGATAATGTTTGATGAGAAAATTGAGCCAGAGGCCGTGATAGGGTGAAAAATCCTCTATTTGGTAAGTTGAGATAATCACTGGTGTACCATGTTATAAATTATTGGAAATAACGATAATGAGTTGGATGATTGGCTTTGGTTTGGTTGTGAATATTAGAATTATGAATGTTGTGTGTTGTTATTGAATGGATATAGTTGATAGAATGTGTTAAATAAGTTGGAAGTGGGTTGATTTAGGCTTGAAATGGTTGAGGATTAATAAACGAGTATTTGAAATACGTAGAAATAGTTTTGGAATGGTTTAGGATTGAATTGGATTGAGAATTTATGAAATTGAGCAATGGTGTAAATTTGGTAAAAAATCAATTTTTAGCCAACTTCGATGGGTCATAACTTGGCACTCGGAGTTTGGATTTAAGCAAAACTTGTCTTAAATTAAAGTTAGTAGAAAGATCTTTAAAACCATCTAAGAATGAAAGAAAATATAATTTTGTAGAAAAAGTAATGAATGATTGAAAATTGGGTTCTAAATTTAAAATCTAAGAGTTTGTAGAAAAACCAGAAATTTTGGAATGTGTGCGCATGCACAAGGTTGTGCGTGTGCACATGTCAGAATGGATGAAGCGACTCGTGCGTACACATAAGGAGTGTGCGCACACATGAGAGAAATTTTACAAGTTGTGCATACGCACAACTTGTCATGCGTATGCACAAGCAGGGAAATGCTTCTGATATGTTCGTACGCACGCACAAGGTGATGCATATACACAAGTCTTGAGTATAGAGACGGTAGATTAGATGGTAGAAAGCATTGAGAAGAAAATTATTGAGTCGAAATGAGTTGAGGGTGATCAAAGGGATGAGTTGATATGATTGGATGATGGAAATGAGTTTGATTAATATGATACCTCTCTGGGTAGATGCAAGGGTTGTGGTCCCACTTACTCCGGGTTGAGATTGGAACTTCATGGGTAGATGCAACAGTTGTGGTTCGCCCCATTTGCTCTGGATTGTGATTAGAACTCCCTAGGTAAATGCAAGGGTTGTGATTTATCTTATTTGCTTCGGGTTGAAATTTGAGACACTTTGTTGACTCTCCGTCACAAGTTATGGCCAGACACTTAGATCCTCCCAGATGATTCCCCCAAGAGAAGTTGATGAATATGAATACCTCTTGGGATGCGCGCACAGAAGGACTATTCAGGGTTCGCTATCGGACATGTCGGGTTTTGGCTTATAACTGACAGATGAGCTCATTGGCCGTAGGGCAGACATGCATCATTTCTATTTGTGTGTATTGATTGGGTGTGCATCTTGTATTTGGCTTGCCTTTTTGAATAATTGTATCTTTATGCTATTTGAGCTAATTGCTTTATCTGTTCTCTCTATTTGTGTATTCTTTATACTGTTTTGTATGTATTTGAACAACTGAGAGATCCTTTATGCTGGTGGTGGTGACACTGAGGGTTATTCCTGATGTGGTGATTGGAGGTTTGTGAGAAACTGAGAATAAATTGATAGATTAGAAATCCTTAGGCAAGTTGCCATTTTCTGGTGTAGTGAGAACCCTAGGTTTGGATCCAGGGAACTTTGAAGATTAAGATTGTCTTGAGAGTTTCTGTTACCTTATATTGTATCGATTCAACACTTTTACCCTGCTGAGAATCCGGTGGTTTGGGTTCTCACCCATATATTATTTCTGTTTTTCAGATGCAGGTCCAAGCGCTTCTCAGTGAGAAGGAGTTTTATCTGAAAGATAGTGAAGAATACTTTTGTTTCTGTTTTGGTTTTAGATTCTCTCTTTCTTTTGAAAAAATTTATGTGATGTATTTATTATAAAGATTTGCCTTTAGAGGCTTATAATGTATTTTTGGAGAGATAAATTATGTATATCAAACTGTTATACTATTATAACTCTAGCTGGCTTAATCTTCGTTGGCTAAGACTAGTAGATAATTATGTATACTTACATATGTCTCCTTACTCTTATTCTTTCTTTAAGCTTTCAATTATCTACTTTTCTGTTGCGCTTATGCATGTTATTGAGTGTGAACAATTGGCAAATTATCTTTTATACGAGGTTTAAATTCTCTTACAAGCTTCTAGCTTAATATCTTATTCTATACATAAGTATTTATATTTCAGCCTTGTGTCATAGCACCAAACCCTCATTGAATTATGACTTAAATACAAGACTTTGAAGGATAGGGTGTTACATTTTGTAATGTCAATTGATTGAGTTTTTATATCACATGACCTAGTTGATGGAATACTTCTACTTGTTGGATCGGACTGATGAATCAGAGGATCCATATATGCGGTTGATATAAGCATGTAAGTTCTTCTTCCCCTTGTACTTCTCTTTTCATGTATTTTGTTTCGATGAACTTTGTGTGCAGGTACAAGGTTTCAGGTCCTAATGTCAGCAATTATTGGGTTAGCCATAAAGCATATGTTAGTGGGAGTGATGCAGACGATGTAAATAAACCTACCGTTGACAATTAAATTGTACATATCCTTTAACTCCCTTTGTGTTGTTCAATTTATGTGAATTTTTATGGACAAATTAGTCAAATCAGCATCCCTAAAAAAAAATACAGTATATTTAGTTGTTGATTCTCATGTAAAAAAAAGTACTAATGTGCACACTTCTAATCTATCAAGTTGTTAATTTGTGGTTAATCTCTTTATTCAGTATCTTTTAACGTTTTTTTGGTAACGAGATAAAAAGATACTACAAATAAATCAAATTATGATTAATTGTAGCTATTTATGTAAAAAATTGAGATTAAATTGTAAATACAGGTATTAAAGGTGAAGTTGGTTTATTTATAGTTAATTGAAGGTTATGCATATTGTTGTGTACTGAATGTATTGTATGTAACTTGTTTACAATCAAACTTTGTGTGATTTCATGAAGCAATTAGAAACTACCCTTTGAAAAATATTTGTCAGATGAAGAACAATACTTCAACTTAGAAATTACTTTTTGAATATAATTTATAAATTGTTATTTTTATTATATCAAATTAAGATATTATTGTAGTAGTACTAACTAATTTTATGTCTATCTTTGTATTAATTGTTTTTAGAATTTAAAAGTTGGTTATTCTTAAAATGTTGGTGAATATATGTATTTTAAATTTTTGATTATTTTATATTTTTTATTTATGTGGGATCGATTTTACCAATTCAACCAATAATTTATCGATTGAACCAATAAATCAATAAACTAATAACATGATCGGTATGATCATTGGTTCGGTTCTTACAACTATTATCTTACTCGGCAATCCCCACCCGGCCCCCATTCAATCACTCATGTGTCCCGTTAACGGCGCTTATCACCGGCTGTAGCCGGTTGCCATCGAAAGTGGTTTAAGAATTGACCGCGGTTGAAATAATTGCACGCAGTTTTGACCACTCTAGTTAAGTCTTCTCCCTCCGACAGTGCTGCTGCTCATTCAACCATTTCTCAGCTCACACACACGCACAGAGAGGAAAAATAAATAACACAAAAAGAAACAATAATTTAGAGAGAGAAAGAGTGTGTGTGTTTGAGAATTTGAGGGTTGCGTTTGTTTGTGTAGATTCTGGACTGTAGAAGAAGGGAAGAGACGAAGCTAAAAGATTTTCGGTTGTTTTTCCTTTTTCTTGTTTCTGTGATGTGAAAGAGTTTGTGCGTGTGTGTTTTTTGAGAGATCTGAGAGTGCGAGGAAGAAGTAATGGCATCAACAGAGGAATTGATGAACAGAAAAGTGGAAACCAACAACAACAATGGTGGAATGAACGCAGCAGAGGCTCAAAATGCTTCTTCTTCTTCTTCATCGTCATCAGCTAGAGGTATGTGTCTTTTAGCTTCTCATTTTTTATGGTTTCTCATGAGAAGCATTTGGTTCGTGGAGCGTGATTTGAGTATCTGGTTTGGCTTTGTTTTCACAGACGCGGAAGCTGCGCTTTACAAGGAGCTATGGCACGCATGTGCAGGTCCCCTTGTGACAGTGCCGAAAGAAGGAGAGCTCGTCTTCTATTTCCCTCAAGGACATATTGAGCAGGTTTAGCACCTTTCTCTCTTGTTTTCAATAATAAATTCTCCATTTCGGAGGTTCTACCTGTTCTTCCTTCTCTAATGGATATTTCTTTCTGTAGGTGGAGGCGTCCACGAATCAGGTTGCGGAGCAGCATATGCCGGTTTACGATCTCCCGTCCAAGATCCTTTGTCGCGTCATCAACGTCATGCTCAAGGTACTCTGAAATTGGATGGACGAGATTCCTGAATTTCTTGTTTTCTTATTTTTTAGATTCCTGAATTTCTTGTTTTCCAATTTTCCTAATTTTTTTACTGAAAATTTCAGGCGGAGCCGGACACGGATGAGGTGTTTGCTCAATTGACTTTACTTCCGGAGCCAAATGTAAGTTATCCACTTGTTTTTGGCTTTTGGCTTGGTAGTTGTTGAATAACTTGTTTCTTTTCTCTCTCTCTCTCTCTAATTGTTTTTTTTGGGAAATTGGATCTTAAATTTCACAGCAAGATGAGAATGCCGTGGAGAAAGCGACTCCGCCAGCTCCGCCGCCACGATTTCACGTGCATTCGTTTTGCAAGACTCTAACGGCATCCGACACTAGTACTCATGGTGGATTTTCAGTGTTGAGACGACACGCTGACGAGTGTCTTCCTCCCTTGGTATGGGTTTCACCATTCGTTGTTATCAGTTCTTGTATCTGGGTTCATTACAGCTGAATTTGGAGGATTTATCATCGATTCTGTTTGTTTGTGAACAGGACATGTCAAAGCAGCCACCCACCCAGGAACTGGTGGCCAAGGATCTCCATGGAAATGAGTGGCGATTCAGGCATATCTTTCGCGGTAATTACTCATTTTTCTAGCAGTTATATGACATACGTAGGAGAGGCATATCTTTTGTTTGGATAGTGTATCTTTTGTGTTATTTCTTTTGTCTGTCACTGAGGAGGCCTGAAAATTCCAGGTCAACCGCGCAGACACTTACTACAAAGTGGTTGGAGTGTTTTTGTCAGCTCCAAGAGGCTGGTTGCTGGGGATGCATTTATATTTCTGAGGTTTGTTATTTCGTGAGTGGGGTTTCTAAGATGTCACTGCTTTTGTTATTCTATTTAGTATGACTAATTTAGTAAGTTCCAGAGGTGAGAATGGGGAACTTCGAGTTGGTGTCAGGCGCGCAATGAGACAGCAGGGTAATGTTCCATCATCAGTTATCTCTAGCCACAGCATGCATCTTGGTGTGCTTGCAACTGCATGGCATGCCATCTTGACCGGGACCATGTTCACTGTTTATTACAAGCCGAGGTTTGTAATCCCCCCCCCCCCCCCAAAAAAAAGCTATGTCCATCTCAAGCTTGCAATAATTTATTATTGAATATTATGGGTGTGGGTGGCTAGGTGCCTGCATGCACTCATGGGTTGGTTTGATTGTTTGTTTCTTGCTGTTTGATTGCCCATTGTGGGATTTACCGTAATTCGTTCCATATTTATTTGCAGGACCAGTCCAGCTGAATTCATTGTACCATATGATCAGTATATGGAGTCTCTTAAAAACAATTATACTATAGGATTGCGGTTCAAAATGAGGTTTGAAGGTGAAGAGGCTCCTGAGCAAAGGTAGGATTGGTTAATGTGTCTTAGTCATATATTGTGATTTTCTTTTTCTTTTATGTCTCTTGTTTGTTTATGAAATTTGGATGTATTGCATTATTATTAATAAACATACAATTTGATGGAAGAAATTCCTGGCCTTGGCATGTTAAATTTGTAGGTTCACTGGTACTATTGTTGGGATTGAAGATGCCGACTCCAAGAGGTGGCCAGAATCCAAATGGAGAAGTCTAAAGGTTGTTCTCTTGTTTTTATGATAGTGGCTGCTTTGACAGGCATGTTTTAGACAAGTTCCTCATGTGTGATGTGTCTTTCAGGTGAGATGGGACGAAACATCTACCATACCTCGTCCTGAGAGAGTTTCCCCTTGGAAATAGAGCCTGCTCTTGCTCCGCCAGCTCTAAACCCTCTTCCAATGCCCAGGCCTAAAAGGCCTCGTTCGAATGCCATTCCATCATCCCCAGATTCTTCTGTTCTTACTCGTGAAGGTATGTATAGGATAAGTGACATTGGATCTTCGGTGTTTAAGTATTCTTTCTTGCTGGTTATGTGAATTCTGATACATTCTTTTGTGGTTAGACAGCATCATCTAAAGCGAGCGTAGACCCTTTACCACCAAGCGGATTTCCAAGGGTCTTGCAAGGTCAAGAATTCTCGACCTTGCGGGGCAACTTTGCAGAAAGTAATGAGTCGGATACTGCTGAGAAGTCTGTCGTGTGGCCACCAGCAGTAGATGATGAGAAGATTGATGTTGTTTCTACTTCTAGACGGTATGGGCCAGAGAGCTGGATGTCAATGGGGAGGCATGAGCTGCCATACTCGGATCTTCTTTCAGGCTTTGGAGCCAATGGAGATCCTTCTTCCCGGTCATCCTTGATTGATCAGTCTGATTCTGTTGCTAACCCTGGTAGAAAGCATTTATTAGATCGTGAAGGCAAAACTAATGTGCCAAGTAGCAGTCCATGGTCTGTAATACCTTCTAGTTTATCACTCAACCTCTTGGAGCCTAATGCAAAAGTTTCTGCCCAAGGTGGTGATGCAGCTTACCAAATTCGAGGGAACTTGAGGTATGGTGCATTTGGTGAATACCCTGTGCTTCATGGTCATAAAGTTGAGAATTCACATGGAAACTTGTCAATGCCACCACCACCTCTTGCTCAATATGAGAGTCCTCGTTCCAAGGAACTGCTGCGTAAACCGAAATCAGCGAAAACCTCTGATGTTGCAAGACCCAAAGATGGTGACTGCAAACTATTTGGCATCTCACTTCTCAGTAGCCCACCTGCACCAGAGACTCCTACATCACAAAGAAATGTTGCAAGTGAGACAGTGAGTCACACGTACCCCACACACCAGCATCGTACATTTGAAAATGAACAGAAGTCTGAAAATTCAATGGGCTCTAAAGCAACAGATGGTCTAGCTGTAGTCGATGAGCTGCATCTGAGAGATGTTCAACTCAAACCACATAGTGGTTCTGCTAGGAGTTGCACTAAAGTAAGATTCTTTAGTGTTCGATGGACTTTAAAGAAAATAACAGGTTGGACTTTTTCTGGTAAAATTAATCTATTGTTTTTTTATTTTAGGTTCACAAGAAGGGGATTGCCCTTGGTAGGTCAGTGGATCTTACGAAATTCAGTGGCTATGGTGAATTAATTGCTGAATTGGATCAGTTGTTTGAATTTGGGGGTGAACTGATATCTGCCAAAAAGGACTGGCTTACTGTATACACTGACAATGAGGGCGACATGATGCTTGTTGGTGATGATCCATGGCAGTAAGGATCACTATTAATTACACATCTTAGTATTAAATCGTATATTTTCTTAAGAATGGGGAGATCATTTGCTTTCATTCTGTTTAATTCAGGGAGTTTTGTGCAATGGTACGTAAAATTTACATCTATCCCAGAGAGGAGATCCAGAAAATGAGCCCTGGTACTTTAAGTTCAAAAAACGAAGAGAACCAGTTGGCTAGTGAAGGTGTTGATGCACAAGAAATCAGATGCCAGCAGCATCACCCAACTTCAACGCCTGATCATTCATAGATTTGTTTCCTGTAGCTTCCAGGTAACCCTGTTCTCACCTACTCCTATAAGCACCAGAGTCAATGATGTTTTCCATCCCCCAATTCATGTTGTTGCATTGCGTGAACTTTGAACCTTAGTTTCCTGGAAGAATCTTCCGGTCTAACTTAACTTTGTCTTGATCCAGATTCCGGACTGGAGTGGATATATAGTATGGGACGACTGTTAGAAGCCATCCAGTTGGAGAATATGACCATATGAAGAAATTTCCAATTCTGAACTTGACTGCTTCTGAAGTACACGCATGTATTTGGAATCAGAATATGGATGGCATGAACGGGTATCCATCCAATTTTGGACCATGTCGTGGAATGAGTAGTATTAGTATATATGCATTTCTAGTAATAGGCTTATGTCTTGATCAAGGTGATATGGTGGGTTATGTTGGCCTTGCATTTTTCAACAATCCTGCCGTGTACATAGTTATTCTACCGTATCCTTAGAACCCCAACCCATTAATTAATGTAACTATGTTTCATATACAAGGGCGGTTTATCTGATTGTTAAATTTGATTGTCTCTTTATTTTAGTGATAACTTGTGCCAGTATATGAGAACTCATCGGAGATCATTATCATTGTGGATATCAATTTGGATTTTGCAACATGTATAATATAATTATAATTCTGTGCCTTTCCACATTTGTGCCTTGGTGTTTGGTGGGTGAGGTAGCATTACGGTCATAGGGTTTCCGCGTGAACGGTGAAGATTAAAATTCTAGTCATATCCTGATAGAAGAAAGTGGACACTTTGGTCAGAAAATCTTGATGGGGATTTGAAAATTATGTAGTAGTGTAATGTGTCGTGGGTAATTGTTGATGTGGCATTACTACTTGCAATGTGGTCCTCTCTAGTTTCTAGTTTCTACCGATGTTACGTGATAAAGCTTCCTTCCTAGAAAGCACCAAGGTCGAAGGTCCAATTATAGTTTTTCATTTAAATAAAAACACAACTTTTCAACCAGAAACACAAACGCTATTGTAGCACGTTGTGGACTCATCATCTTCCATGTTCTGTCCTTTATGTCTATAAAGCTTTGGCCCTAAGGGTTGGTCATTTATTTTGATTACTAAAAGTAGGCTCCGGTGGGGACTCTGGCTGGCGAAACCCTTAAATCTTTCCTGCATTTGCATGCTAAAAGCGTTATACATAGGGACCATGAATTGAAATTAAGTTTGATTCAAGTTCAAAATGTGCATGTACATGTACTCGTGCTAAACAGTGTGCTCGTGCTGTTTATCCGGTAAAATCCATGTAAAATTTCTCCCACTTTGACCAAAAGAGAACTAAATAATAGAAACTTATGAAGTTTCTAGCAATATCACACACTAAATGATGTTATGGAAGCCGGATGCTTCAGATGCTTCAATGAGTGCTGCTTTGATTTGATCTGGGTGGAGATCCTGACCTTCATTGCATTGCTGAAAAAGTAGGGAAGTTAACCCTTTCACCCAAAAAACATGAAATAAACAAGAAGTTTAATGAATGTACGTACTAGAGAAGCAGAAATCATAGTAGCATTAATATAACTCTTGTGATGCATGAAATATAAACTGCCACTTATAACATCATCTATGCTAGATATAAAAAAAAATTAGTCCCTAAAATTAACCACAGAAAAGAATATACTTTGAAATACAAAATACATATTAACAATGAACAAATACATGGTACTTGATTTTGGTAGCTGATTTGGGTGTGCAAATAGTATTTTTGTGATAACATATATATCTATTAAAAATCAGCCATCAATATAGAATACACATTGAAATAAAAATACATATTAAAAATGAAATAAACTACTTAACTACATATGTATTTATAATTAATACATAGTGGCTGATTTTAGGGTACAAATAGCATTTTTATTGTATTGTATAAGGTACAATAATAATATGAACTTATATATCAAGTAATAATTTTCGTGGGTATGGAACATAACATAGAGATTTAAAGAGTGCATGTTAGCACGCATATATACCTCAGCTCGAAAAATGTCCATAGCAAAGCCATTGAAGAAACTGATAACAGCCTGCTGGATATCTAACCCAAGGTTGTCCAAAGTGGTGAGTGTTGAGAGCAACAGACCAGGCTTCTGATCACAAAACATATGGATATTTACTCCTCTTCCTTCACGCAACCCAACCTCACCTTACATAGTGAACACAAATAATTAAAAAAAGAAATCACAAATAATTGATGCCTACATTGCATTGTGTTAATGATAGTCTATATGCATATAGAAACTTTACTAATATACTTATCCGAATTTAAATCATCTCCTATAATACACTCTTATCTTTAGAGAATTTCTTTTTTTTTCCTCTTTAGTAAAGAACCTGATCTGAATTAGAAGGATTTTAGGTCCACTATCTTAATATGTATGAACATTCTTCAACAAAATCAATATTTTGAAATTTTTTGGTGAAGAGTGATGTTTGGTGAAGGTTAAAAAAGGAGTGTGCAAGCAGAAGTGCAAATTACCAACTGATTTCTAACCTAATGAACAATATTTGAATCTTTTCAACGGTAAAGTAAATATGCTATCAGCAAATATTCTAAAAAATCCTGGTAATCCAATGCTTTCGCATATACACAGATATTTGTAATTTATAAAATATAATTATGATTTATTTATGCAAAAATTTTTTTAAGCTTCTTAACTAAAAGATGACTAATAACTTAATACACAAAATAAATATAAAGACACAACATAAAAAAAAAACCTTTCCTTACTACATTTTAACTTCCATTGCATCATCATAAAACTAAGTTAACCAAACCACTTATTATATTGTTTTTGTGGAGGCAACAAGACACCACTAACTATGAGACTCTTGGTCTTGTATACAAGTTGGATAATATAAATTGTATATATATCGTTGACCATGAGTAATAGTCAAACCTTTTATGCAGTATGACATGTGTATAGACAATGTGTTAACTGAGACTTCTCACAGTGAAGAATGAAGAATATAGTTAATTTTTGAAAAAAAAGTGTACATTACACATGATGTCTTTAATTTTTATTTTTTTAAGTGTAAAGAGTATATAATCTTCACTCTTCACCTAACTTTCCTCTTCATCTTAGAATTGCTCATCTTAATTACATCTAAATTTAGCAACATAAAATACATGAAAAGTTGTCCAATTCA